>NC_089324.1:12220617-12303117 GCF_036669915.1 Pocillopora verrucosa | reverse complement strand
TTTTTGATCAAAATCTCTTTCAGCAAACAGAAGAATGTCATATGTGGCATCATTTATCACAAACACAATTCTCCAGATTGTTTTATTGAATATTTTTGTGATACAATCGAGAGGCTAGCTTCCACAGGAAAAAAAATCTTTATAATGGGAGATTTCAAACTATGTCTGGTGAAGACTGGGAAATCTCAATACAGCCAGGACTTCTTACTGGCCTTGCAAAACAGTTATCTCATTCCAACTATTGACAAACCAACAGATGTGCAGAGACCCTAAGCAATTACTGTATAATCAGGCAACTCCCCATTTCAAATAGGGTTCTCCAGTGCCACTTGGCTGTGCTGTTCTGGTGTGGTGAGTAGGGGGCAGGGGTATCATGCCTTATGTGATTCCTCTTGAGAAGTGCCTCAAATTTCCCAGAAGGTAACTCACCATTATTGTCTGATCTTATACATTTTGCCTTACCATAGGGGACTGAATCCACCTAAAATATCTCTGCAGCAGCCACTGTATCACTGTTGTTCCTCAGAAAGTAGACAAATACTGCACCTGAAAAATCCTCTGTAAAAGCCAAACAATATCTAAAAACCTTCCCTAGAGGCTGAATTAACAGGTCCAGCAAGATCAGTGTGAACTCTAGCAGGATAGTTGCACTTGCATCAAGCTTTCTATTTCTACTCTGTGTGAATTTTCCTAGTGTACATACATGAAAATCACTAAGTTTGTGAGAACTCCTATGGCTTACCTTCATACCATCTACAACACATTTTAGTGTCACAATGTCATCATAATTACAGTGTCATAGGATTTGTTGCCACTCACTGATAGAGTGTACACAGCTTATGGAATCAGAGTCAGTGTTCTTACCATATTGTCAAATGGAATTTAACATAGTTAATAACTAGGAGCAAATCTGGTCTGTTGCATTTGGCTGGCGTATTGTGAGCGTATCAGCACTCTGTTAGCGTTTGCCTGGCATTTGTGTGTGTTTTGTAGCGTTGTAGCAACATGGTAGCTGTTGGTGGCCTGGGGCCAGCCATGTCCAGAAGTTACCTTTGTCTGTGCATGCATTGGTTCACCCATGTGCTTGCATTGTGTTGGCTGTGTGATAGCGTGGTGTTGTCGCCCATGAGGAAAGCTTCTCAGTGTTCCCTCCCTCCCTTCCCCTTTTTGATTTTGTCCAAGGGTTTTTTTTTTGGTTATATTTGTTCACATATTTATCTTTTTTTTTTCCCCTTATTTTCCTTTCCACTAAACCTTCCAGCTCTAGTGTGATGGGTGCTTGTTGGGGCTCAGTGCGAGGGGGCTTGTAACTGGGTTGTGGGTTGGGCAGGCTAGTCAGGTGTTCTAGTGCCTTGGGTGCGACTGTGGTTGCAGCCCCCAGGCCCCTTGAGCACCAGACCTCCATTTGTGACTTGGGTGTTAAATATGTGTTCACGTTAATGCATTCCTCACAGTATAGTTTCTGTAAGGCACACTCCCTAAATCATGCAATCCTTGATATTGTCAAATTTACAGAACAATATGGATAAGCATTATTTTTTGTGTGGTCTATTCGTTGATCTAAAAAAGGCTTTTGACACTGTCATTCAAAAATACTACCTGATAAACTTAATTTTTATGGTTTTTGAGGGATTGTCAACAAGTGGTTCTAGTTACACTAAACAAATCAAATGCAAACAACCCAAATTGGATTGCAGGTATTAACTAAAATTTCTCCCTGTGTTAGGACCACTTCTCTTTTTACTTTAAATGACAGTTACCTCTGTTTCAATAAACTTCAATTTTTCTTATTTGCAGATGACACTAATATTCTTTATGCTGACAAGGACCTCAAGTCTTTAGAACAGACAGTCAATACTGAACAGAACAATTTATATGATTGGCTAGCTACAATTAAATTGACTTTGAATACAAAAAAATCAAATCTTGTAATTTTTAACCCTAGATAAAAGAAAATCAGTTATCTTCCACAAATAAGTATATTTGATAGTGAAAAAAATAGAAGAATCAGCTTGGAACATAAGAGTTACATCAAATGTTTAGGTGTTTCAATCGATGAAAATCTCTCTTGGAAAAACCATTTGGACTGTGTTATCACTAAAATAAGTAAGACCATAGTAATGATTGCTAAGCTGAGACACCTTGTTCCAGCATCTGTACTCATAAATATTTATAAATCCTTAATTTTACTTTATAATTTTACCTTATGGAATTGTTTCTTGGGGTAATGAGTCTAAATACTATCTAAACAAAATTGTTGTTCTCCAAAAGCAATTATTATATCTAATATACTTTGTCGATAGAAAAGAACATGCAACCCCCTTATTTTTAAATGAAAAAATTTTGTCAATTACCTTCTTACATTGTTACATTATGAAGCTGTGTGTAAATTAATGTTCAATGTTCATAACAACAGTGCACCATCTAACATGACTTTTTTTATGAGAACTTCAAACATCCATACATATACTACTCGCTCATCAACATCACAACTCTTAAGTGTCAAGTATTCAAGGCTTAAAATGCAAAGAGAAGCTTTTTCGCGTGTTGGTGTCAAAGTCTGAAATAAGATACCTAATGAATACAAAAATTTGTCTTTGAAATCCTTCAAAAAAGAAACAACAAGAGCTTTTCTCAATATTCTAGAAACTGAAGATTCTTCTATGGAGCCTGATGAGATAATGCTAAAATTCAAACACAGAAAAATTGAACCATATTGATTCAGTTCTACAGTATTTTTTGTACACTTAGAAAGTCTAGGACTTTTTCTCCTCTACAATGAACATCTGTCATTTTCCTTTTTTCTTTTCTTGTGTGTCTTTTTGTCTTTTTACGTTATATTTCTTCCTTTCTGTTTTATTTCCAGTGTAATTAAATTAAGTTAGTTTTTTCTAAAAAAATTTTGGGCAGCCTTGATAAGCATTTGTTATCTGTGGGTCCGAGGAATGTCGTGTAAATAGGTAAGAAAATAGATATTAAAAGTGTGAAGTGAAGTGACTAATAAATATTCATGAAAAAAGTGGAACCAGAGAAAAAGTCCAGATAATTGAGGTTCGGCTGTACTTTGTTTTTCATACACCAATTTTGTAATGAAGATCTGAAACCCTTGCCAGAGGTCTTTGATGCAATGTTAACAAAGTGTACCTTTTTTGTAACATCATCATTTCAATTTTAAAATTTGTTTGTCCTACATGCAGGTCAGTCACTCTGGTCATCGCAGAATCAACCTCTAATAGTGATGGACAAAAAAGATATGACAGTGACCTTAAGGTGAGCATTGAAAAAAAGGAGCTTTTCAATTGTTTTTATGCAACAGTCAATTTAGTTAGCAGTATTAGTTGCAATTAAAGGCTTCTTAAAATTTAGCGGTGGCCAGTTGGCTGAATTTTTTAATAATTCACAATTCATGCAATGATTAATTAAAGAAAATTGATTAATTTGACAATAAAATAATTCTAAAGAAGGCTATGGGATACTGATTAAAACTGAAGTAATTTAATCTACTCATCACTTACAAGCAAAAGTGATATTACTGTGAGCTGCAGCCATAGGCTGTGAATCATTTCAATTATTCACAACAGAGATAACAAAGCTGTCACCTCACAAGTGACTATTTTATGACTTCATAAGAATTATGGTCAACTCATCGACGGTTCAACTCACTAATGCTAACTCGTCGATGTATAAAATTGAGTAGAAACGTCAGCGAGTTGGTCTTCAATCCAGTACAACTTATTAGAAGTTAAACATATAGAAAAGTAAAAGATCTTTAGTAAAAGAAAAAATTTTTCTTCCAACAAAGTTTATAAGAACCTCATGGTGAACAAAGAAGGTGAACATCACCAATGACTATAACAGCTTCAGACACGAACAAGTTATGTGTGACAACATCACCGGAAAGACTCATCATGTCAATCAGTCTTATTTATTAAAGAAAACTTGGCTTTTTAGACAATATCTCTAGTAAAATGCAATTATTTTTATTTGCAACAGGCTGTACCTAATAACATACGAGTCTTCTCTTGATTCTCATGGCAACTTCCTAGGTTGTTAGGATGTCAATCACTTAAGACTGTTTTCCCTGGTGATGGAGTCACCAATCATAGGTGGAGTTGTAAGAGTGCTTCTTATCCAGCATAAATATAAAATTGGAGTCAGGAGTTTGATGGAATCAGGGTTGGAAGAATCAGAATGTTATGATTTAATTTTTTTCCATTTCCACTTATGAATCCAAAGTTAACTAGATTGTTAGAGTTGCAAGCAGAAGTAGGCCTGGCCATCAGATGGCTCTGATAATCCAGTTCTCCCTGTATATCATAGCTGAAAGAGTCATAAGCTGCATTAATATTTTTCTCCCAAATCTGTCAGTTTGATTTTCACTGGATCGTATTGCTCTGCACTTCTGATTATGACTGGAACTCTATTGCAAATGAAAATCAGCCGTAAGAGATGAATGACACAGTAGTGAAACTCTTCCAGTGTATGGTTTTTAAATGCATGTTTCACTGTCAAAATGATTTATCTGTAGGTGTCCTTCAAAACTCAGTTGTGATATCACTTGTCTATGTATGCAACATTAGAGTCTCTTTGTGATGTCAAGTCTAGCAGAGGTATGTACTGTTACATTTATGCTACCTTTCTTTAAATGTAACTTCAGAAGTTAATATCTACATCAGATTTACTCTTTTGATAGTCATTTTTATGTCTTTCTCAAATGTAGTAAAGCTGTGATATGTTTAAAGAGTATGTACCTCTCTATGAGTTTACCTATAATAATTACAATTGGAAAAAATGGGGGTGGAGAATATTAACATTTTCTCTGGTAGAACGTGTGATTATCTATAGAATCATAATAGTCAAAGGTGGGACAGAAAAATCTGATTTGTTGATGGGTTTTTAATCCTCATAGAAAGAATGAAAAGGGGAAGGAGTTGTGACAGACATTTTCTGTAATTACACAAACTTTTTAACAAATGTCAATTGAAACCTCATAGCTTATGACATGACTGCAAAAAACAGGTTACCAAATTAGGAACTTTCAATGCGAAGTTATTTGACACAGTTTTCTGAAACAGTCCTAGATTGGAGTGTTGTCTTAAAGTTAGAGTGGGAGAGTGGGTAAAATTTTGAGCCCTGTTGTCAATTCACCAATAATATTTTGTCACATATCACTTTATATGAGGTTTAGAAACTGTTAACTCAGCTACTGCAATAATAACTTGCTAGAGCTGCTTCTGCAGATTGAGGTTAAGTCTCTCACCCTTAATCCTTTAACTGTCAGAAGTGATTAACAAGTAACTTATCTGTATAATATCCATACATTATCCATCAAACAGGTCACAAGAACACTCAAACTTTTGACATAAGAGTTATTCCAATACCAAATTCTAGAGGGAGAATTACATGTAGTAATCAGATCTTGGGAGTCAAAGGGTTAAATGTTTCATTCATTTTAGGAGTCATCTTCTTGTAATGAAGCCCCTGTGGTGCAGAGTTACCCAGATGACCAAACCAAATCATCCTCCAACCCGTTGAGAGTCACTATACTTAGTGATAAATGGGGTTCATCAAAAGGGGGTCTCTCAATCATCAGCAAAGAGCTGGCAATACAATTAGCCAAACATCCCAACATGGTCATCAGTGTGTATCTTCCCCAGTGCAGTGAGGAGGACAAGGGTGATGCAAGTGATCATAACATTCAGCTGCTTGAAGCAGAAGAAATTCCAGGACTTGATCCAATTGATTGGCTGTCTGTTATACCAAAAAATCATGTCATTGATTTTATCATAGGTCATGGAGTATGTCTTGGTAGACAAGTATCTATCATAAAGAAACAGCATGCCTGTGGTTGGATACAAATGGTCCACACAACCCCAGAAGAGCTTGGCAAGTATAAAACCTATGCCGATGCAATTTCAAAAGGTGAGAAGAAGCATCAAAGGGAATTAAGACTGTGTGAGAGGGCTAATCAAGTTCTCGCAGTTGGGCCAAAGTTGGCAGAAGCCTACAGGTGTTACTTGCATGCTAGCCATAAAGATCAAGCTGTTATGGCTCTCACGCCTAGTACTTTCTCTCAATTCTCCCAAGTCAAACAAACCAGTAAAGGTGGGGATACATTTGGTGTTCTAGTTTTTGGGTGCAGAGACAGTGAAGATTTTTGTCTGAAAGGCTGTGACATTGCAGTTCAAGCAGTTACAAGGTTGGAGGAATTGTCATACCATCTCACATTTGTTGGTGCTCCTGCTGGAAAAGAGGATGAAGTTAAAGAAAAGTTAGAGAGATGGGGAATTTCCTGCAGGCAACTAACTGTTCGGTGCTTTAATGAAAGTAGAGAATTCCTTGCCAATTTATTTCGTGAGATCGATTTGGTCCTAATGCCTTCGAGAACAGAGGGATTTGGATTGACCTCCCTAGAGGCCATGTCTGGTGGTCTGCCAGTACTTGTAAGTGGGAACTCTGGATTTGGGGAAGCACTCAAGCAAGTACCATTTGGTAACCAATTCGTTGTGGATTCAGAGGATCCTTATGAGTGGGCAGAGGCAATCAGTGCTGTTCAAGGGAAGACTAGGAACTTAAGAGTGAAAGAGGTCAGATACCTTCAGAAAATGTATGCCTGCAAGTTTAGCTGGAAGGAACAGTGTGATTCACTTTACGAAGCAATGTGTACTATCATGTCAAGTAAGATTTATGTATTTCTCTCTTAACTTTGTTTCTGTCTAATTGTACATTTCCTAATTTCAAGGTGTGGAAACTATTCTGTCAGTAATATCAAGATTTTACTTGTCCAGATATATTTCCACCCACCAATTCCCATATGTAGGGTAGGACAAGTACACTACAAGTTTGCTTACATCTTCATCATACAATGCATCAATCAATTTGAAGCTTCAACACCACCATTTTTACTTTTGAAGAATGGTCCATTCAAATGCCCCACCTAAATGCCACTTTGGATCTTCCATGCACTTGCAAGTGAACATTTTACATGTATCTTTAAATAACCCTGTATTAAAAGATAAAACACATTTATTCCACTCCTTAGACTTGACAGGTCTGGTTCAAATTACCTATCCCACCCAGGCCTAGTTCAAATTCCCCATCCCCTGTACATAGATGACAGTTAATGCTGGGGAGAGGGGATGTTGAAGCTTCAATTGATAGTTGCATAATGGAATTGTAACAAATTACTCCTCTCTTTCCCTGGGGATAAGGTTTCACTTGCCAGACTGTGGGAATGATTCAGAATAATTCTATTAAGTTTTCCCAACTGGGCTGGTGTAAAGGAGAAGGCAAGTGCTAATTTTGAAGTCTGGGTTTGTAGTACATGTACTGTCAGTAAATGTAGTTTTTGTTACTGTAATGACTGGTTAGTTTGTATATTTTTTCAGTGGAATAAATTTCTGTGCCTGTTCTTCATTGATTCCTTTCTAACCTTTTTATATTTCTTTCCGACATTAATAGAGTATATTTTTTTGGCAGGTTCCACTGCTGATTTAGATTCTATCACAATCCCAAGGAGTCAGTTAACATTGGTAAACCCTAATCAGGCTGATCAGAGTGCTAGACTTGTGGCTAGTGGTCCTGAAAGTATGCACTTCTTAAAATGTGTCAACTGTAGCTATGAAGCATAGTTCTTCAATCAGAACTAACTAACAATTTAATTGGCGACTTCTGAATTCTTGTGGTTCAGTGACCTGGTTCTGAAATTAGGGTATAAGGACAAGGCTAAGTGCAAAGTTGCTCTCATCGGTTAAAGAATAAACAGATGTGGTAGAGAAAATTAGTGAAAATTTCTCCAAATTCAATGTGGGAGAGTGAAAAACTGTTTCAGGGAGACATAAAGTGAAGTGATGGCAGCAAAGGAAAAACAAAGTACAGGACTGTTTGATTATTGCAAGAAGGCTGTAGTAATGAAGCAGATAAAAATTGTCTCTAGCCAAAGACTGCCAAAAAAAAACTGTTGAAGGAGAAATTACAAACAAGTGAGAGAAAATTTCTAGAAACATTCTCTAATTCAGTGTCCGCATACAGCCTTGTCTTACTTGTTTTGATGTTAACATTCAGTGGTTGTTTCACTTCTTGTAGAAGTGAAGGGAGGGATTACTGTAGTTTGCGAAAGGAAAGGAAATGAAATTGAAAATTGTTAATTGTGGAATGAACCCAAAATCTGTTATTCTTGAGATGGAAATCTGTAATTTGGGAAGTGGAAAATCTGTTGTTTGGGAAATGCAAACACCATATGTGCAGAAAACGTATGGCCACCAGCTGGAAGGATGAATCGGTTAGTTCACCACTAGCATGGAAAACAGCACATAGGTAACCTTGTAAATAATAACAACTAGGGAAAGTGTGAAAGGAAAATCTTTGTGGTGTACTTTGCAAAATATTCACTAGAACATTTACAATGAATAATTTGAATGTATGACATGACACTTTCTTGAACTAGAAGTGTCACCTATTCCTCCTCAGCAGGAAAACATAGTAGTTATCTGGGGTCATTGCCCTTTGTTATGACAACATATTCAAAGATGGAACAAAATCTGAAAAAAGTTTTGCTTGGGGTTCAAATGTTATTCATAGTCAATATTATATGCAAAATTATATTTGCAGTCTATGCCAGTGATGAACTCATCCTTCCAGCTGGTGGAGTTTACCGCATGGATTCTCATTTCGAAAATTACAGATGTTCACTTTGTAATTAGCAGCTCTCCATTTTGCTAATAACAGATTTTGAGTACATTTCACAAGTTAAAGACTTCTAATTCATTTTCTTTAGATCATTTCACAAATTATAGTAAGGCTCGGCTACAAATCAGCAAGGAAAAAAAAACTATTTTAATTTGGAACTCTGGAAAGTTACAGAAGTTTTGCATCAAAATTTTAGGTATTAGAAATTTGCCCTAACTTAGGTCACTTCAACAGCTTTTGCAGTCTTCAGCAGAGGTGGCTAGTTGGATCTGATTCAATGCTGCAGCTTTCTTGCAGAAATTGAACAGTTCTGCTTTTTTTCTTTCCTTTGGTGCCATCACTTAGCTGGATGCCTCTTTCTTACAAATAATTTTTCACTCTCCTTCAGTGAATTTAAAGAAATTTTCTCTCATTTTCACCACCATGGCACTTCATTCTTTATGCCAGTGAGAATGACTTTGCATGTAGCCTTGATCTTGCATAAAAAGCCTTTAGTGCCAATGTATCAGTTGCTATCCCATATTTTCCCATATATGTTCTCAAAAGTAACTGATAAAATGAAGAGATTTTAATAAGTAAACTATTGAGTATTTCCATTAGGAATGCAATTTATCTTTTGATTGAAACATCAAATCATGATCTGAAGAAATAACTTTTGGTAACTGAGTCACATAAACCAGAGTTGTTTGGTTGTAAGGTGCACCATTTTTACGAGAAAAATCTCTTATCTCATGGAAAATAAATGCCAAACTTGAGGTGCATCTTGTATTTGAGTATTTTCAATTCTGTTCCAAAAGCATGAAAATGCATCCCTGTAACTGAAGAATTTGAAACTTTTTGTGAGAAGCACATTTGAATGATACAGTAGATCTGCCTTTTCCTACTTGTTTCCAACTATCCAAATGCTTATACTTATTCAATCTCAAAATTGCAGATTCATCAATGAAGCAGCCTTCTAAAAGGCGCAAACAATCCATTTCTCCTGGTGTTCAAGCTCCTAAGCAATGTAGATTGGTAGAAGGTGACAAAGAAGGTAAGATTTGAAATAAAGATATATTTTTGTTCTTGATGTTGTTTTGAGAATAAAAGCATTTTCCATCCATCTCCTCTTGTCACTTTTTATTGTGAATTTACTCTTTTTTTTTTTCTTTTTCGGGGAGGGAGGTTGTCCTCAGAAACTTGTGTTTGGTAATATCTGTTACATACAAAAACTTCTAAACCACAGTACCACTCAGATATATGCTAATGAAAAAACATATGAAATTGCACATGAGTGTAGATAAATAAAAATAGGCATGAATAAATTTTATGCATGGGTATAAGCTTGATTTGTCTGCCTCAGTATGTCTAAGCTTGGCCTTTTGTTTTCCATTGTTGATGGTTAATTGTTTGGGGTGAGGGTTAATTTAACTGAGAAAACTGGCTCTTACAATGATTTCCAGAATTTTGAAAGTTCGTACTTTGTCTAAAAGTTTTACATTTTTTTGACACAGATCAGTTTACCTTGGTGGTTAAAGCACTCCAAGCTGAATACAAAAGGAGGTCTTTGGTGAAGCCACTACCCTGGACCGATTCCCTTCGACTGTCGCTTGATGACACCTACACTAGATTGAAACTTCTCTCTCAAAGAAAATGTGACTTCATATTGGAAACACTTCCCAGCAACACACATGACATTTTTATGTTCAACAAAGGGGAGGATAGCATGGTTTTAATTGAGGGCAGTCCAGGAATCGGGAAAACAACATTTTGTCTTAAACTTGCAAACGACTGGGCCAGTAAAAGATATGCAGAAAACAGTCAATTGAATTTCAACTTTGAGTTAGTTCTTCTTTTAAATTGCCAGGATTTTGAAGGAGATGTCATGGAAGCCATCTGTAATCAACTTCTTCCTGAAGATTGTGATGAAAAAATTAGAAATGATCTTGTGGATTTCCTGAAAGACGTCCACAACCAAGAAAAAGTTCTGCTGATTTTGGATGGTTTGGATGAGTTGCCCACAAGGTCTAAATGCCACGTAGATAAATTACTTAACAGAAGGATTCTCCCGTTTTGTTTTCTGTTGGTGACATGCCGACAAGAAAGAGGAATTTCAGCTCGAAATGAGTTTGAATTTGGAAATCACTTGCAAATTGAAGGGTTCACAGACAGAGATGCCTCTGAGTTTGTCATGAGGTATTTTGGAAACATTTCCCCTACAAGTGGCCAGAAACTTACATCAGAAATTGAGGAAAATACTCTCCTCCAAGCCCTTTTAAATAACCCTTTAAATTTGCTTCTTTTGTGTGTTGTGTTTGAGGACTTTGAAGGTGAACTTCCTTCTTCCGGGACTGAACTTTATCAGATGATAGTCCATTGTCTCTTAAGGAGATATTGTGCTAAGCACAAGTTGAGGTTTCAGCCTGATGACAAAATACTGCAGAAGCAGTTTGAAGAGAGCCTGCTTGCTTTGGGAGAGCTAGCATGGAACTGCCTTCGCCTAGATCGCCACAGTTTCTCAGAAGAAGAGTTAGCAACCCTGGAAAAAAGAACTGATGGTCTAGTTGCCCGTTACATCGGTCTTGTATTCAAGGATGCAAGTCTGAAGAAGATTGATTCCAGTCATGAATATTGTTTTCTTCATAAAACTTTTCAAGAGTATTTAGCAGCATTATATCTTGCACATAGGGTCCAGAAAGATGACATTAACATCTTCAGAGACTTTGCATTGGGGTTCCATGACATTGTAACAAAGTACCGGCAGGTGTTTTTGTTTGCAGTTGGGATAATAGAGCAAAATGATGTTTTGTTCAGACAAGTTGGTGAAGAACTTTTACAAGACTATGGTGAGTGGAACTGGCTTCAGTGCTCAGAAGAAGAAGCAGCATTCTTCACTGCATGCTTTAAGGAAAGTGGAAACTCCAAGGACATGGCATATACTCTCTTTTCTTTAATTCCACTCCCACAAGATATAGAGATCATTCACAATGTTCATCATCATCCAGAGAACTTTGTGCCTATTTTGAAAGTTTGCCAAGCATTTCCCCAACTAAAACATCCAGTTAACCTTTTCATAACCAATGCCAATTTTCTTGAGGATTGTGAAGTGAAGACTATTACAGATGTCCTTGAATCTTCTTGTCACCTTGAGAACCTTGATTTTTCTGCTGGTGAAATGACAAAGGCATTAGCAGATGCTTTATTAAAAGGACTGTCCTCCAGCCCATCCCTAAAGCATCTTTCTCTCACTGTATTGCGTAGCATGGCTTCAGATCAAGCTTACATTATTGGCAAGGCATTGGCTGCCAGCAAGAATTTGAGAACAGTAGCGATGGTAATTGGCAATGATTGGGATGAGACTTGGGCGAATGCTCTTGAACAAGGATTAACAGCAGAAACACAGTTAAGAGGTGTCATCCTCACCATCTGTGGAACAATGAGTCAAACCACCTTAAGAGCTCTAACACACCTGTTTGCCAACAAATCTTTGATCTCTCTCTCCATTATCGTAGCAGGAGATATGGATGATTCTGTAGATTCTGCTATTAATGAAGGTCTGACTACAGCCAACTGTTTGGAATCATTTCAGCTTCTTATTCTTGGAAATTTGAGTTACTCTGGTGCAATTTCCCTTGAGAAGGCATGTTTTCAAAATCAGTCCTTGAAGACAATGGAAGTGATTGTTCGTGGAGAGGTCCCTGAGAACTGGTCTACTGTTGTCTGCAGATTAATGCCATCTGAGACAGCATCACTGTCTTGTGATTTTCAACCTAGTATCTGCCACAAGGTAACAGAGGCACAGATAAATCTTCTTAATGGTCACATTTTTCCAAGTGGTAGATTCTTGTCTGGACAGTCCTTAACTTTGACCCTCTGGGGTGGACTCACTTCCAGTGGAGCAAAAGCCCTTGGTAACGTAATCAGAAGTTCTCAAATATCCAGTTTGACTCTTAATGTCCATGGCAAATTGGAAAATGATGTTGTGCACTGTCTTAGTGAACATAAGAAACATGCAAACGCACTATCCTCCCTCAACGTCAACTTTTGTTGTTATCTCTCTGAAGAGGAAAAGTCTGTTTTTCATGATTTATCAAGTAATAGTCAAGAATTTCATTTTGCCTTTAATTTCCTCCAAGAGGAATCCACATGTATTTCTGAATCCTCTGACACCAACCAAGTGAAATCAAGATCTGAAACCTGCAAGGTTAATCTAACATCCAGCAGCACAAGTGAAGACTCGGCACTCTTGAGAAGACTGCAGGATGGTTTGCAAAACACTGTGCCATTGACGACACTGAGTATCAGCATCACTACTGATGCTGGCCTTAGTGAAAACTTGGCTACTGGCTTGACTACTGCCTTGGCTACCAGCTTGGCTGTGAACACTTCAGTCACAACTTTCAGCCTTACCATAAATAACTATGATGATATGGAGGGTGACTGGGGATGTTGCTGGGGTGAAGCCATAGAAAGAAACAATTCAGTGACCACATTAAAGCTCACACTCAACAACTATGCTGATATGAGTGGTGACTGGGCCCAAGGTCTTGGTTATGGCTTAGCCAGGAACACATCAGTAACTACTCACCATCTTGCAATCAATGATTTTGGCAATGCAAGTGGAGGGTGGGCATACACCCTTGGTGATGCTTATGCCATAAACTCAAACTTGAATTCACTTCATCTGAAGATCAACAACCAGAGTGTGGACAGTGACGACTGGCTTGAAGGTTTGTGTAGTGGTTTGTCAAGGAGTAATTCCATATCTGAGTTTCATTTCTACTTGAATGGTCAAGATGTGTTTCTAAAGAATGGAAGCTTGAGAGAAAATCTTGGCAAATGGCTGGCAAAAACTAGACTCAAAGCATCAATTGAAATGATGATAACCTTGTTTGGAGAATGTTTAGATTTCTCAAAGTAGCAGTTCCCTGAATCAGAAGTGCAGCAGTGGACATAGGACATCCATTAATCTTGGGTGCTCCTCTCAGAACTAAACTTTCCCAGCTGAGAAGAACATTGCTCAGAGTTGATCAGTATACTAATAGAAACTAGTGATAAACATTAATTTTACTATAAATAGGGTAAAACTCTTGGGCAGCTTCGGCTGTAAATAATGATCTAAAATGTGTATCCACAAGTTAAGTTTCACAATCAGAGTTAAAGAATTTGGTTGCCCTTTTTTTTGCCCAATTCTGCCCAACCCCACCTGCAGACAGTGTTGAATGAACAGATTTTTAGATTTCTCAAAGTAGCAGTTCCCTGAATCAGAAGTGCAGCAGTGGACATAGGACATCCATTAATCTTGGGTGCTCCTCTCAGAACTAAACTTTCCCAGCTGAGAAGAACATTGCTCAGAGTTGATCAGTATACTAATAGAAACTAGTGATAAACATTAATTTTACTATAAATAGGGTAAAACTCTTGGGCAGCTTCGGCTGTAAATAATGATCTAAAATGTGTATCCACAAGTTAAGTTTCACAATCAGAGTTAAAGAATTTGGTTGCCCTTTTTTTTGCCCAATTCTGCCCAACCCCACCTGCAGACAGTGTTGAATGAACAAGTTTGCTATGCAAGTTTGCAGTCTAAAAACATCCATTGACAAAAGGGGGATGCAGGAATTTTTTAGGTGTCATGTTCAAGTTATTTTCTTGAGCAAAATTTAGAAAAATGTGAAGCCAAATTGTTACTTGCTAGCCAGACACAAAAGTTGGCTTTTTTGGTTTTTGTAGTGTAAAAAAACAAGCAGGGTAAAGGGTAACCTATGGTTATTAGTTTTCCTCTTTTCGGTAAAGGTTAGGATTATATCAAAAGTATATATGTGACTTCATCCACAGATGCCTCTTAGTCATATCAAATTCCTGCAGTTTCCATAGCTACCTGTTCTTTAAGACAACAAATTATGTGAAGTGTAGTGTTCAATATTACAGCTGGCTGCCGGAACTTTTAGCATACTAGCCAGCAATTTTTCACCAAAGAACTAGAATTTTATTAAAAAAAAACATGGTGCTTATTGATTGTTCAACTGAAGTAAAAGTCACTGTCATGTTATGGTGAACATTTTATATCAGGCAATGAAGCAGCCAAGAAATGTTTAAAAGCTTTTTGGAAATGTAAACGGGTATAAGTATACTATAGGTACCCCATTTCAAATAAATTTTTTAAAATTAAAAAAGGTTTCTCAAGGAAAAGAGAAATATATGTGCTGACTGCTCATTTATTATTGACAGCTGGGAAAAGCCTACAAATTCCTGCTGAAAGCTCAAAAATTATTTTGAACCCTGAAAGTGTAACATAACCACATGTTATGTCCAAACTCAAATGGAAGCTAAGCAATTGAATTTACACAAATTATCATTACAGCTGTAGGTGTACACCTTTTTCTTACTGTAGAAACCCCCCCCCCAGTCATATTAAATTCTTTCAGTTTCCATAGCTACCTGTCCTTTAAGACAACAAAGGGTGTAAAGTGTGACATAACCACTTGGTGTTGTGTCCAAACTCAACTAGAAGATAGGCAAGCTACTGCTGTGCTTAATATGTAGACTGTGTATTGGAAACATTTGCACCTGGTCCAAGAAGCAGTCAAACCCCTCTCCCCCTGTTGGAAAAAAAAATCCTGTTAGGTTTACATACTCATTTAAGCTGGAAAAAGGAGCATCCTCCACCCTCCATCTCTAGATCACAACTTCCCCTGTATAGGATTCTACTCCTAACAGTTGAATTGAAACTATGCTCTTGCATGGTGTTTAGAACAAAATGACAGCCTGAATTTCTCAAGCTGGAGTCATGCCTAGAACAATGAGCCACTACCTACTGATATTCTGCTTACCACTACCCCCCTCCCCCATTTGTCTGACAACCGATGTGTGTTTGAGATTAACCCTTTAACTCCCATGAGTGACCAAGACAGAATTTATCTTTACAATATCAATACAAAATCAAGAAGACAAGTGATGAGAACCTAGAAAAGTATCAACTAGGCGATTATAAGTTGATCCAATACCAAATTCTCTCAAGTGACATCAGAAGAATTATACAGCAGACAGTAAGGAGAATTACTTACAAGATCTTGGGAGTTAGAGGGCTATCAAGACATGTTCACCATGTAATAAAAGAGTTAAGTAGTGTGAGGAACATGTGAGTACAGAAGTGCCAGGAATTACTGCACGTAACATGCTCATCCAACCTTTATGATGAATTGGCTCTAAAATAAAGAAGCAGCAGTGTAATCCCATGTTCTTGACATTTAACTCTTTTTTTTAAGGCACATTGAACTACTTTCTCAAAAGAGCAAAAAAGCAAATTTTGGAGACATTGAGCAAAGTTTGTTGACAATAAACTTAATAGCTAATTTCTCTTAGACTAGGTTGACATAGCAGCATAGTGTATGTGTGTGCTCTGCGGATTCGGTGCGACCAAGAAGCAATCTGTTTCAGCTTGAATGAATGTTCTCCCCCAGGTGGAGAGGGGGGGGGGGTGTTAAAATGTTGCTATATATGTAAGGGAAAATCGCTGCTACCCCTTCTCACCCCACCCCCCCTCAAAGATTAGGCTGATTTGGATAATCTATGTCTTAGAGAAATTCGCATAAAAGCTCACTTTACCTCAGTTGTCCGGATTAAAAAGTGATTGATGCAGCTAGTCGCCTGTGCACCTCTGTGCTTGGGGTTTTTGACGTTTTCACATCTGAGTAATTGCGATCAGTTTATACAGGAGAGTCATTTTGGTACGAGAGGGACTGTAAAGTACTGCATGAAACGCGTCCTACAACACTCGTAACATCACGATGGCTCTCAAATTGAGGAAGCAGTAGTGTAAAACTATAGTCTGAAAGAGGATGGATTTAAGAATAAGAACGAAATTTGAAGATATGAACCCATTCCTGAGGCCACGTCCACTATCAAATGCCCTTCCCCCAATCCGCCTCCGCAATCAAAATAGCCGTGACAAGCGAATTTATATTTAGACTGGATCGACTACTCAAGTAACGCTTGCGCAGTAACCACAACGTAAACCAAGATGGCCGACCCTTTCCCCTAATATGATGAGGGACGTGATCACGTTCCTTCCTGGCTAGGATTTACTTAGATTCAACTGAAACCCAAGCTAAGGATGGCTACAGTCTGGGGGAACGAGGACGTAGCCTGCTACTTCACCACGAAGCATTCGTGGCGCGGAAAGTAAGTTAACACTTTTGCTCATTAGATCGATCGCCGCTGGCATGGAGGCTTGCTTATCGCGCGTTTCAACATTTCATATCCAGTTTTCTGACTCTTTTGCAAACCTATGTTCTCGTTATCACTTGCAGATACAAGAGGATCTTCTCCATTGGAACGAAAGGAATTACAACGTACAATCCGTCTAACCTCGAGGTCACAAATCAGGTATCCTCAAACCCCCATCTCCTTACCCCTGTTTGTAACAGTGTACCTCTTTTTCCGCAATGAGGTCATTTTGTTCCGGAGAAGCACTACAACGCAAATGGTAGAGAGTTAATTTTTTTTCAGCGTTAAGTCTCATAGACTGTCTCAAGATCTTTTCAGTTTCATTTACTACAAAAGTTAATAATCGCGGCGTCATCAAAATGTGAAATAGAAAGTCACTTTATTTTTTACAATGTTACTAATAAATCGGCTGATCATTTAAAAAATCGCGTTATTTTCCTATATTAATTATTCCATTGCACAGAAGAAAATTTTCAAAGATCAAAACTTTTTAATCAGTTTTGTTTTATGGCAATCAGTATTAGCAAATACGACGTACATGTAGAGTAAACTTCAGTCTTTGTATCCAGTATACAGTAGTTCTCATACATTATCACATCTTACAACAATGCCTCTTACAGCTTATAGAAAGTGAAACTGTTCTATTATTTCAATTTCAATTTCAAGTAACTCCATCCCAACATGATATGACCCAAGTTAATCTGGTGCAGCTTGATCAGGTCTTGGTGCAATTCACATGTAACGTAAGCCCTTTCAATTCCAGCAGTGATCACTGGGTAGTTTCTCTTTACAATAATGATACATTTTCTGGCAGAATGATGACGAGAAGTAAGAAAAACAATCAGGGAAAACTGTTAGTAAAAGTGGTGTGATCACTTGCCTCCCTTTATTGTGCCTCAGGTCTGATTCCCAGCCTGGTGTCAATGTGGGTAGAGGTTGTTGTTGGTTCTCATCCTTGTTCTAAGAGTTTTTGACTGGGTCCTTCAATTTTCCTCCATCCACAAAAATCAACCTTTCAAATTCCAATTCAACCAGTAACAGTGGACAAGAGGAGCTACCTCATGGAATGTTCACTGTGAAATCTCATCTCAATAACTTCAGTTTCTTTTAATCAGAAACTTACCCTTCTTTATTCATGTGCGCAATATGAGTCCTTCTTTTGACCAGCTACCTGTTTTTTTTTCAGTGGGCATACAATGACTTCTGTAGAATTGCACCAAGTGCAAAGGCTCCTAGTGAGCTGATCATAACTATGAAGAAAAGTAAGTTGCAGAGAAATGAACATGCTAAGTGTATTATCCTGTGTAGAGTAAAAATTTTGCGGGTTATTAAATTTCAGGGAAAAAGAGTTCAAACTCTGCTAAAATTTCTACATGCAAGTCAAGCACTGATTTGTGTGGTATTCAGCTTCACTTGAATTTTCTCAAAAGTGCATGTTTGACTCATTTCATTATGAAAGTGGAAATGAATGTTTTTGGTTTATGTTCATGTTAAGTTCAGTCTTTAGACACGTTTACAAGAAGTACTGCACGTTTACATTGCCAAAATTTCAGCAATTTTAAATGTAACACTCTTTTCTACTACTGAAAAGGTCAATCTATAAAGTGTAGGTGTTATTTTGAGATGAGATTTACTTTGCACAGTGTAGTTAGAAGTAATAGTAAATAAAATTTTGTTCATTGTGTTTATTTTCAGCTGGTGCAAGTAAAAAGATCCAGAGTATGACATTCTCCACAGAGCACAGGGCTGATCTTTTGACAGAGGCTCTTGTAAGTTAAATGTAAAGTAGTTCACTCTGATTTGGCTGTAATACTTTCAAAGTGTAAACAATTTGTCTTATCGTAAGTAAATTTGAAATTGTCTGAATCATTTTTACAGAGATTTCGTAAAGAGTTCTCAGACTTCAAAGCAGGAAGTGAAGTGGTAAGTTTTAAGTCAAATATGTTCTAGAATCAAATTTTTCTTTTTGGAGCTGTGAGTGTCCAGAACCCTTTGTTAAGTGTTGGGTTTGGGTTGTCAAGAAGGGGGAGGGGAGGAGGGGGAGGGGAGGTAGAGTAGAAGGAAGGAGAGAGAAGGGAGGGAGGGTTACCAATGTGCAAAACAAATTGGCCATGTTATTGGGGTGACCATGTTACAGTTACATTTAATTTAAAGACAAAGGGCGGTAATTAGAAATATATGGCATTCTCACTTCCTGAACTGTTCTCTTCAGTAAACAACCAGAATGTAGATATATGTGTAGTAACTGTAAAAAATTATTAAAACTTAGACTGCTAGCTTATCCTTTCAAATTGTCTCGTATTCCTTTTATAAGAAACAGAGAGAAGTTAGGCTGTATGAAAAACCACTTGAGTGTTTTAGAGAGCTCCCAGGTTGTAAATAATTTTCTGAAAATTATGTGAAGTTATGTTGTGTGCAAGATTGTTTTAATTCATTTGTAATTTCAGCGTTTCAATGGATACAAGTATCATTGGAGTGACACAAGGCTGCCAATAGTGTTAGAGGTAAAAGAAACACATTAGTTAATACTTGACTTCAACCTCTTGCAGCTACACATTTTCTTTTAAATTAGTCATGAGAATTAGGTGCTAGATCAAGATAACATCTGCTAGATAGGTTTAAGTATTCTCATTACCTGTTAATTGGATAATGTATGGAGATTAGAGGGAGAAGTTACATGTTAATCAGTTCTGGGATTTAAACTGTTAACCCTTTCACTCCCATAAGTGACCAAGACAAAATTTCTCCTTACAATATCAATACAATATCAAGCAGGTAGGTGATGAGAATAGAGAAGAATATCAATTATGGGATTATTGGCTGATCCAATACCAAATTCTCTGAGCTAACATCATAAGAATTGTATGGCAGACAGTAAGGAGAATTACTAATTAGATCTTGGGAGTGAAAGGGTTAAACATGATTTATTGACATAATGTTGCTTCCTCTTACTACCTGTAGGTTACGCCTTGTTCTTTGGACCAAATTGATCCTACAACAAGAGAAAAGCTGTGTTCATATGATTACAAGGATTTGGAAGGTGTTGTGCAGGTCAGTGTAATGTAAAACAAACTTTTCGTTGATATAATGTACATGTACCACTCCTGTACTTCAGTAGGGGTTTATGCTCAATTTAACCCTTTAACACCCAGATCAAATTTGTAATTCTCCTTACTGTCAACCACACAGTTCTTATAATGTTATTTCTGAGAATTTAGTATTGGATCAACTAATTATCCCCAAATTGATATATTTCTTTGTTCTCACCACTTGTCTGCTTGATACTGTATTGATACTGTAAGGAGAAATTCTGTTTTGGTCACTCATGGGTGTTAAAGGGTTAAGGATTTAGGTGCCAGGAAAAAAAACACAAAAAACAAAAGCAAACAAAAAATAAATTTTCTGTTCACAATCATTTATGCTTTCCTCAATGTAAGATTTAACCCAAAGCACTATCAATTAAAATGTAATAGCTTGCCAGATGAACACCCAACACAGGCCACCAAATTACTGAATTTTACAGAAAATTTTCTGGACAAATCTTCTGGCCAAATTTTGTCTTCCTCCCTCAGCAACCAAAAAGTTTTGGGTTGCAGCTTGAAGCACATTCAGACTGAGGCGTAGAATATGTCAAATTTGTTCACTAAAGATCCCTTCTTTTATTTTTCTCTAGGTGTCAGACTATCCTGGTGGAATTGCCATTGTTTATGGTGGTTTCAGTAGACTTGTAAGTTGCATAGTATCTTAATAGTGACAATAATAGATTTTGCAGATTTTTATTGCTATGAGAATCTCTCCTGTAGTCTATTCTACAAGTTCAGTGGACAAGAAAGCTTTTCTCCATCTTTTTGATATTTTTGTTATTTTTCAGCATCTCTTTGCACTGGAACAGAGAGAAGAGTTAATGAAGAAAATGTCAGAATATGCAATGGCACATGTTGGAGTTGCAATCAAGTGCGTAGAGTTGATTTACATGTTATTGGTAGCAAATTGGAAATTATGATTAATTATAACTAATCTTTGATGTCTCCCAAGAGTTGACAGAATTTAAACACCAAAGACAACCCTTTGTATTTTCCTGTAACAATCATGAATTCTTCCTGCTACTGTTTTTCACTATGCACCACACTGTATTTTTCCAATGGATTGAATCTTGTTTAACAATTATTTCAGTATATGAATAAGTTTCTTTTAACACAAGTTGAAACTCTTTTACTGAAAGTAGGAGAAACCATAGCAGTAACATACTTGTCTATCTTTGTCCTTTCTACAGACAAAAAAGTAAGCCCATAACATTTGAGCAGTTTCAAAGCCACAAATTTGGAAAATTCAGGTAAGTTGAATGTTACATTTTTAGTTAAGTTTATTACCACTTGCAAATGTTTGATTGAAAGTTTCACACACACCCTGCAAAGTGATGTGGAAATCCAAACTTTTTTCCACCCACTTTTCAGGCATTTTGATGAGATAGTATAATTACATTATGTACTAGTAAGATTATATCAGCACAGTGTTTTTACAAGATATTGGGATAGTGTGGGAGAAGTATTGGCACAATACTTCATAACATGTTGGACTTCTATACAATGCAGTTCTAAAGTTTATGTTTGACCCCCAGTCTGGGTTATTGTGTTGTGTTCTTGGGAAAGACACTTATTAACCTTCTCAGTATTGGGGAATAACCTTGGGAAGGACTGGTATCTCATCCAGGTAAAAGGTAAAGTCTGTACTCAACCTATTGGCGCACCCAGTCACAGTTTATCCCCATTTCAATGTAGCATGAAGTGAGTTTTACTACTCCCTCCTGGATGGAATGCTATTCCATGACAAGATTACCCCCCAGCATTTCATCAGGCTTCCCTGACAATTCACCAGTACCCATTTATACTCCTGGGTTGAGAGAGGCATGGTGAGAGTCAATTATTTTTCCCAAGAACACAGCACATTGACCTGACCAGGTCTTGTACCCAGACCTCTTGACCAGGAGCCCAGTGCACTGAGTGGCAGGCTAGTGCATCTTCCAGAGGTGAGAGGTAAGACTCCTTCATGCCATGGAAACCTCAAAAAGCTGTGGCTGCATGGCCTACTTGGCCTGAATTAAGACTTTACCATTGTCACTTTTAATACATATTTTTTCCACAGTGAAGATGAGCACATCACATCCATAGCTGAGTTCAAAGTTCAGAAAATTTCACCCAGACATCATGTAAGTTTTCAATGATAATGACCAAAAATTAAACCTTTGAATGACATTATGTGACTTGTCCACATTTAAATTAATTAATTGTGTTAACTCTCTAACAATTTCAATTATGCTGAGTTCTTTTCTTTTGTTTACAAAATGACTTCAGGTACAATTTTACTAAGTTTGAACAATTGTGGTGACCATTTCATTTGATAGATGATTTTTATGGTTAAGATTTAATTTATTCATAGTTTTTTTTTTATCAATTCTTTACACCCTAATATCAGTATCCACATTCTCCATACTCTTCTCTATACATTTCCTTTGGTACTGACAAGGAGAATTGTTTAACCCTTTAACTCCCATGAGTGACCAAGACAGAATTTCTCCTTACTATATCCACACAATATCAACCAGATAAGTGATGAGAATAAAGAAAAATATCAATTGGGGTATAATTAGTTGATCCAAGACTAAATTCTCTGAACTAACATTGAAAGAATTGTATGGTTGACAGTAAGGAGAATTAGAAATTTGAACTGGGAGTTAAAGGGTTAACAATCAAAATTTTCTGCATGTAAGTTGGTGATCATTTCCCTTATGCAACATGATCTCAATTAATGATTCAGCAGTGTAACTGTAAGGAGAAATTAAATGCTGGTCACTCAGGGTATAATGGGTTAACCAAATCAATTTAATTTTTTGACAATGATATTAAAGGTAATATATGATGTGACTTTTTTTTAAAGGATCCTGTTGTTCGCACATTGTGTCTATCAGAGACATGCATGATAGAAAGAGACCCTGCAACATACATTATTGTGAGCTGTCATCCCCTCTCTGATGTAAGTTTTAAATGTGAAGTTTCTTGTCCCTTCTGTGATCTGGGCACAAATTCTCCCAACTGTTGAGCATATATTTTGTTGTTTGCCAGTAGGAGAATTTGGTTTTATATCCAGCCAGTATCCTTTGTTCACATTATTTCTCTATTCCCAATATGTAGCTGATCGTGGTTGTTTTGAAGGGTGGATAATGCTACTCACAGGATAAATCTCTATCTAGTGGATAGAGCAGTACATTTTCTTAACTTTTAACTCCCAGAAGTGATGAAAATGTAAATTCTCCCTATAATATCCATACATTATCCAACAAAAAGGTGACGAGAATACTCAAATTTATCAGTTAGAAGTTGTTACCTATATCTAATACCAAATTCTCCTAACTGATTCACAAGGAAAAGTGTAGCATTTAGAGGGAAGAATGAGCAGTCAGATCTTGGGAGTTAAAGGGTTAACACTTATCAGCTGGATGGCAATTTATCTGTAGGATAGCATTATCCACCTTTTGAACAACTGGACACTGCTCAACATCATATGAAGATGGTTTGGAAGATCTACAAGTGATGTACATGTATAATTGTCAATTTTTCTTTTATTTTCAGGTATTTGCCATCATCCGTTCAAATGATAATCCTCAAATGTTCACCATAGAGTTTGTGCGTGGAGCAACAAAGAGGTTCATGTCAACTGAAAGGTAACCAGTCAAGAATATGTACAGTTGTACATGTATGTAACTCTTTACTTCTAAGATCTTAACACTCCTTATCATTATTATTGGAAACTAGAATGAAAGAATTTGAACTTGTTAAATTTTCTTGCAGGGACTCACTGTTGGCCAGTCTGCTTGATGGAGTTCGTGCCAGCGGCAACAGGGATGTCTGTGTCAAAATGAAACCTACCATTAGAGGTTTGCCACCATTCATAACATACATGTATAACTTGTACCTAAATTGTTCTCATGTGTAATGGTCCACTTGTGTGTTTTGGTGTGTAAATGTCTTTATGGTGGTGTGTAAATGCATGCATGTGTGTAATCAAACAAAAACATTAGCTTCAGAAGGTGTCTGCAATTCCTACTGACTACAGATGCAAAACATGCATTCTGCACATCAGCACATGCAAATACTTGTAACAAAAAGTGTACACAAGAGAGGATAAATTGTGTGCACATTTATATGACACAGATTCAATCTTTTGGAACTCTTGAATTTTGCACTGAGATAAAGTGCACATGGAAGGAAGACTTCCAACACTCCAAATTCCAATTTGATCTGGAAGCAGAAGACAAGAAGAGCCATCTAGAGGAAGTCCATCGTTAAATTCCATTCATTTATTTTTTACTCATTTCTTTATTCTAAATTAATAATAAATACATGAAAATTTGTAGAATATTTATTATGAACTCTTCTGTTGTTCTTCTGTTGTGCAGGTTTTAGATTTGCACCAGTCATTTCAACCGTGGATGAGGAAGTTGAAAGTCAACATCTCAGATTTCTTGCAGTTCCTCCAGGTACATGCTGTCTTGTTTGCGAGCAAAAAAGTTATCCAAAACTGACTCAATATCATTCAATACCACTGATTTTAGATCAACTGCTGCCTAGAAAGTAAAAAAATAGCCTTGGTACAAAACAAGCACTTATGAATTTAATTGGAGCTAACTATTAATTTTATCCCTAAATAATTATTTTATGACTTGTACATATGGAATCATGTAAGGCTGCCCAACAGGAAAGCCATCACTTTTTCCATGTACTGTTCAGTGTATTTTCCTGTGAATGTAACCTGACTTCCTCTCCTGACAAAATGTCTTTTTAATTTTTACTGATATTTTATCATGATAATCTTTTGTTAGCAAAATCTGTAATTAGTTTCAACTTCCCTCTTTTCTTCCATACAGCCACATTTGCAGAAGCAGTAGAAAGATTTAACAGCAATATTCCTTACAATGGATTGCTCCATGCAGTCACACAAGATGTAAGTACAGTGGGTCACTCAGTGTCACCTTTTGTCTCAGTCTCCTGTTTTGTGACCAACTCCTTTTTTTTTCCTAGTCTTAGACTTACAATATTATTGTTCGTATTCTCTGCAGGGGCTGTTTGCTGAAAACAAGGAAAAGCTCATAACAGGAGCAATCACTGCTCTTTTAGCAATGGAAGGTGAGACACCCTCCCATATGATGTGTATATTGTATTAAAAAAATTTTTTTCAATGAATACTTATTATTTACTTAATCAAAATATAAAAAATTCCACTCAGTCCTTTCACCATTACATACCTTCTAAAGGTTACACTGTTTCAATGAACATGTTTTTACTAGGTGATCAGAACACCATCTCTGTAGAAGATTTAGAAGGACAGTTTCAAGCCATTCGCAGACTTGTTGCTTCAAAAGCAGGATTTGAAGCCTTCACAACTCTACCCAAGTAAGATTATCTTATCAACTTGTTTTGATATATTTTGGAACTTCTGAAACATATGTATTTTCTGAGAAATGAAGGGGCTAAAGAACCCTCACATGTACCGCAGCATTACATGCACTTGATGCAAGTGCAAATCCCAAGCACTGCGCACCTGCAATGTACTAACTTACATGTCACTACATGCGCATAAGTGTGAGAAAAATGCTTGCATGTTAGTATAAAATGGATGCAAAAAAACATGAAATCAATCAACTCGAGCATTAAATTGCATGCACTGAGACAAAAGTGGGTGTAACATGACACAGAGATTGGATTCAAAATTCTTTGTACTGTACAAAGCTGAGTTGTTTGACTTTCTGTGCAGAAGTAGGGAAGAAACAATGATTTCAAACTGCATCAATTATGCTCCTATTTAAAATTTAGGATCAACTTTGTATGATTTTAAAGACAATGCATGTAGTAACTGCTATTCATGCACAGATAAATTCCAGTTATTATGATGATTGTACTTTATGGCATTTAATGTGTTACAGGTTCAGAGACAAGCTTGGAGTGAAGGTTGTAAAAGCTCTGAAAAGGAATGATGATGGAGTCACACATGCTGCTATTGATATGCTCTGTGCTTTGATGCAGGTAAGAGCAGATTAAGTTGTTATTTCCTACTGGCTGGGTTAAAAAAATAAGAGGAAAATGTCTGGGTCATGTGAATTTTTTGCAGGAAAATGTTTTTGTTCCATCTGCAATAACTATATAATTCTTTGAATTTATATTTTTCAGCCCATGCACGACAATTATGACCTCAGACAGGAACAGATGAATAAGTCTTCACTTGTGTCATCCAGGAAATTCCTTGGCACATTGTTAGATATCTTCACTACACATGTAGTAAGTGCCATGAACTTTTCATCAGCCTCTACATGGGAATGCTATGAATTTCTGCCAATTGCCAGTTGGTCAAGCTGCTACTATGTCCAACCTCTATCCCTTATTTCCCCTTCTACAGTTCTCTTTCAAGTTTCTTTGGGGTAGACTCTCTTTCATTGGCCATCAGGAGTCCATTGCAGGGTGACTCTGGGCATTTCTGATGGCAGCATTCGGAGCACATGCCCTCTCATCCGTCAGACTCTGCATGAACTTTTATCACTAAGCTGTGATTTAACATTGAATTCTGTCCACGATAAACAGTTGCTCTTCAAATTTCAGTGCATTAAAAACCTTCCCCCAATGTATTTGTCTTGACAAAGCCTCCATATTGTCAGAAATGGTAACATTCTGACTCTTATTGTGTTATTTCTTTTTCAGAATAGAAGCACAGGGGCTCTTGTTGTTAGTTCACTTCTGGACTTCCTAACATTTGCATTGTGTCCACCATACAGGTACATCTAACATTTTTCAATCAGTTGCTACAAGCAGTATTTCTGCCCATAATCACATAACCATTACATTTTTCTCAAATATGATTGATGCCTCAGTTGGTTTTTTTCCCCTAATAATTCTGTAAAGTTGTAATTGGACAGTTAGCTGTAATTGAACACCTGTAATCAGACAATTAAAGCAGCCAATCAGACAGTGGCCACCTAGCTAAATCCACTAATCACAAAATTTATTACAATAATCATGGCAACAGCCACTTCCCTACAAAACTGGGAAATTTTTAAAATGGTGAAATTATTAATTTTACTCTAGGCAATGTTTTGGATATTAATGAATACTGAAAGCCCTTTCTCAAAGGAATGTTATTGTTTGTTTTCAGATATTGTTAGTAGTGGTTTTGATTAATTGGCAGCAGGACTTAATGTTGTCCAATTCAGTCTGTACTCATACTCTTTATTAACAAATCCGACTCCTGCTTCACAGTTTTCACATTTTGTAATCACTGGTACAGTGTATGATTTCAGAGCAAATTGAACTCCTCTCAGTCCTATTACCATTACTACTGTAGTCATTTAAGGACTCTTGTCTTGATTAATTCCCAACTATTTTTACTTGTCCTTTTTAGCGAAACCACGGAAGGAACACAGTTTGACACTTTGCTGGAAATGGTTGCAGACCTTGGGCGAAATATTTTTAGGCTTTTTCAGGTATATTCATGCAGAGTGTAATTCATTCAATATTGGGGGAGATTATCACAATGATAATCTTGTCTCATGGCTAAAATAGAGAGTTTTGGACTGTGGTATACACATACATGTACCTCACAAATTTTGATCAGTGAACAATGATGGTGCTATCTCAGACCAACCAAATGCTCTTAACACTATTTCAATCCTTTAGCATCCATCCATGGCAATTGTCAAAGGAGCTGGCATGGTTATGAAAGCTGTCATCGAGGTTAGTGTTAAAACTTTTGAGTATAAGATTGATTTGAAGATTCTGTTCCTCTAAATGTAGCCTTGCTCACATTTTACATCTGAAAAGAACTTTGTTTTACAAATTTGTTGTTTAAGATGGAAACATGTAGAAAATATCACCCAGTCTGTGACTGTAAGAACTTATTGGCAAGTAAATTATTACAGTATGATTTAAATGGAGTTAATTGTTCAGAAAGTTATTAAGAAGGATGGGGTAAGACTGTCCCCTTCAACTATTTAAGTTTAAAGTTTTTGTAACATGTCTGCTACAGGAAGGAGATTCAGAGATTGCAGCGAAAATGCAGGATCTTGCTTTGGCGGAGGGAGCCCTTCCTAGGCATCTTCACACAGCCATGTACACACAAAGTACAGACAGTAGGCTACTCACAAACAGGTGAGATATGCAAAGAAAAATGTGATTTATTTGTCTCAAGAGTTTGACAATGATGAAACCTGGGTCCTCTGCAAAAAAATCTGACTTCTAACTTTCCATTCCCATGGTGAGATGCTCTTCTACTGAGCTAGCTTAAGAGAACTCCTTGTTGAGCCTGGCCATGTTAGTACATACACCACAGGTTTATATGTGACAAGTATCCCACAAATAGTTAAGATTGGCAATTTGGCAGTTTATGGCCTACAATAGTGCACCAATGAATTTTCTGTAGCACTGCGACAGTGCTTCAGAGGGAAAAATTGGAAGGTCTGATGCTTAGATCCTTTGAAGGAACTCAGAATAAGACTAAGTATAAAGTTAATTATCACTGTGTTTGAATTTTAGAAACAACTTATGCTCAATGTTACCTTTGTTGCAAACAGTGCAAACCTGTAATATTTGACAGGGCAATCTTGCGCATGATTCTTCTGTTGAAACTGCAGGGATATCAGAACAGGTGTTTTCGTGCTGGAATTCTTTAACCAATAGATATACTAGCCCCGTGCTCCTGTAACATTTGCACATACATTTGCCTGTTCATGCTGTTTGTGTTTAAAATAAAATTTCACTTTCAAAAATTCTTGATAATAAAATTTTGTTGAATCATTTGAAAGTTCTTAGAAAACTAAACTACCACATGTTGTTTCCAAAATATTGTGTTAAATTTGACAAAAAAACTATTTCTATCAAAACAAACTTACTATAACTTAATTTGAAGATGTATGTAAGTGTATATCACATATAACAGATATAACATTGTTTAAATAAAATTACTTGTCATAAATATATGTTTGTCCTTCTAAAGACACTCACCTTGTATGCCTTCAGAAGTAAGTTGGGTAGGAAGTACTTGTATAATTATCTACTGTGCATGTGATATGGATTTTGCTTTGCAGTTTTTGCAAGTGAAAGTTTGTAGTTTGCAGTTTTGTTTTTCATTTGGTAATCTTAGAATTGGATCTTTCCTTTACTGTGCATTTTGAAATTTAAACCAGTATAGTTATAATGCATGAAAAACGCAGTTTTAGATCAAATGTACTGTTTATGTCTTATGAGTCTTAAGCTCAATGATTAGCATTCATTAACCTATAAGGAGAATTTTTTCTCCTAGAAAAGAAGTTAGTTCAGTGTAGGTAACTCCCCAACATATAATATACTTTTACTCTTGGGAAGAGAATGAGATTGTGAGAGTGATTTACATGTATCTTGTCCAAGAAAGTAACTCAGCTGTCATTATCAGAAACTGCACCCAGTTCTCTAAACATGACTCAGAGGCAGAGGCATCTCATGCAAAAAATTAACTCAATGATAACAATGATGCTATATAATTTTTATCCAGCACCAATGTTATTGTTAAGTTGATTTTTATTTTGTTGAGAATTTCCTCCTGTTGAAGTGGCTTGAAAAAAAAAATGTAGTTTCAACTCCTTTTTCTAATCCCATGACCCCATAGATTGAAATTATTTTTAAACTAGTTATAGTTCTCACTAGAGCTGCCCCCGCCCTACAGTACCATTTTCTTTTTTTTTTTTTTGAGTTGGGCTTGTTGTTTACAGTTGTGTAGTTATGACCATTTGCGGGAAAAACGTTGATACCTTGCGGCCGTGCAAGCGATCAAATCGAGATTCTTTTTGGTTACGATCAACCGAAAACACCTACATTCTCTCTTCTCCAGTCTTCCTCTATACTAGGACAAATCTCGTGTCAAAGACGCCGATCCTAAAAGTCCTCGCGCGCGTGTCTTTTTACTGGCAACCCATGACCATTTGCGGGAAAAACGTTGATACCTTGCGGCCGTGCAAGCGATCAAATCGAGATTTTTTCTGGTTATGATCTACCGAAAATACCCACATTCCCTCTTCTCCAGTCTTCCTCTATATTACGCAGGGAGTCCTAAGGTGCCTCCTCGGGTTTTTGGCCCTCTGGGGCCAAAAACCCTGCGGGGGCAAATAATAAAACAGGAATGCCGTAAGGAACTGCGCTCAAGCAATTCAATTAGATTAGTGGTCCCGACCGAAAACAGCACTTTCCAAGATAAGGCGGCGAAGCTATTTAACAATTTACCGGAATCTACTAGAAACTGTAAAGATTATAGAACCTTTTTAAGAATTTCAAGGAATTTTTTATGTAATAGAGTACAGAGCGATTAGTTAGTTTTACTTTAATTTCTATTCTGTTAATCCTACTTCTACTTTTAATTGCATATTGCATAATTTGTGAAATAACCTAATTTGATTTTTTTTTTTTTTAATTTGATTTTTTTATTTTGATTGTAATTGACGCATTTTAACAGGGAAGAGCCACCTGGTGGATCTGTTAATTAACCATTATTATTATTATTATTATTATTATTATTATTATTATTATTATTATTATTATTAGTGTCCAATTCGTCCATATGCAATGTAATATCAACCCTGAATCAGATGATAAGGTCACAAGAATAAAGTAAATAATCATAAACCGAAGAAGCTCTTGATTGTTAGACAAATTCTCCTTGTCAGCACCTTAGGAAATGTATAGAGAACAGTATGGAGAATATGCATACTGATGTTAGGGTGTAAAGATATCAAACATTACCAGTATTACTCATATTAGTTTATCCTGTGCTATGCTCTTCTTTTGATGATGTATTGGGGTTTTTTCACCTACAGGCAGCTCAGCAGACACTTGGTAACCCTGTGGGTGACTGGCCATCCCACTGCGATGGGTCTTCTGAAGAGGATCATGGTAAGAGTTTTCTTATAGTGTAAATAGTCTGGGAACAGTATCTCATTAGCCATATGGCAAAAGCTGGGACTAACCCGCAGAGCATGCGTGAAGTTTGAGGAGTGAGTGCACAGTATTTTCCTGGTGAAAATTATAGCTGGCATCATCTTTGATTTTTACAGCAGTGGAAGGCTGGGGAAAGTAATAATTTTGTACCAAGTGGCTGAGCGACGGTCTAAAGGAAGGAGAGGGGATGGGTGGGGTAATAGGAATCGTCTTTCCCCTACCCCCATCGTCCACTCCAACTATAAATCAAACATGGCTAACCGTATAAACGATCATGAACTAGTGACGCTAACTTGCCCGAACAAGACGCAGGCTTTAACAGGGTCATCTGTCCGCATGCGTAAATTATCTTTAAGTCTCGTTTCTGCCAAGATTAGTCTTAGTCCACGAGTAACTGTACACTGTATGTGAACTGTACTTCATGTACAGAGAGCCTTAGTGACGAGCTTCTAATGTGATTTTACTTATGTCCATTTCAGCCTGCGGGTCTAATGAACTACCTTGAATCAGAGGAGAAGGTTAGATTTCTTTTGTTGAATATTGTATATGTTTAGTTTTAGATATTTGTTGTGTATGTAAATCATCATTGAAGATGTTGTGGTATGAGTTCTTTTTCCACCCCTTCAACTCCAAACCCTCGTCAATATTGTTTGTAATTCCCCTCACTCTCTGCTATACAATTATTATGATATGGGTTTGAAGAATTTGGCATTGAATCAACTAATAATCCCCCAGTTTGATATGTTTTTAAATCTCATCACTTGTTTACTTGACGCTGTGCTAATAGTGTGATGAGAGATCCTGTCTTGGTCACTCAAAGAATTGAAAGGGTTAAGAGAGGGAGTGGGAATGAATGAAATTTGCAACTTAATATCGCCATCATCTTTTTAAATACAGGTCCCAGAAGTGGAGTTAGATAAACTGCATGTCAGAGACAATGTCAAACTTGCTGAGGTAAACATAAAAATGTTTTTATACCAGGACAGTATACCTATGTTTGAGATCTGACTTTGTTTGAGCTCTGATGTGAAGGCAAAAAGATGTCATTATTTTTTCATAAGTGTGCAACAAAGCAAAGAACAGCAAAGGAAAGAAAGTCTGAGACAGTCAAAATTGATGTTCTGCTACTGTGTTACTGATTTTTTTGCTGTGTGCTCAGCCATATACTACAGTAGGTTTATGTGACATTTTCGTGCGTTTGAAATTTTTTTGTTTGGAATTGCTGTTCAAGGATTCTTCCAAACCCAAGAAACATCAGTACCTTGTGCAACTGGATGTTGTGCTCACTCACTGGAGGACGAAAATGGGACTGAAATCAAAAGAAGTAAGGTTTAAATTCCGATTTCTTATGGAACTTTCCTAAGTACTAACAGTTACTGTTGTCTGGTTAGATCCTTGTGATTAAATATAAAGAGCTTAGGTGAAAGAGTGAAGGGGAATGGTTATAAAAGCCTGTTAAAAGGCTCCTTTCTGGGTTTCACCTTACGGCACAGCCTCCTATTACAACATTAGGAGCCACCCATGGTAAAAGTTATCAAAACCCCTGCAATGAAGTGGGTGCTTGATGGCAGCAGAAGGGTGGAGTGGCTGACAAAATTGCCTATAACAAGAGTGGTGGAGATGTACTCCACTGCACTGCAAGGGAAGGAGATGGTAGCCAGAGATGTATCAGCATCTGTAACCGCAACAATTTTTGCAGTCATCCACAATTTACCAAGGCCATCCTAGCGTGTGTAGCTAGCGGCAAGGCAACAGAAGGAATGTGTACTTAAAGACCTACTAAATTCTTGTTTCCACCTATTTGCCAATTTTCGTCAAGAACCTAACAACTGCCACCTGCACAGGCCAAGGCCATCTTTATTCTCACCTCTTTTCTCTACATCTCAGTCTTCATAACTGAATACAGCAATGTGGAACTTGTGCTGTTCTTATGACATAGTTCTACTCTACAAGCTTGAGTAATATTTACATAACATTTCTCTGTAGACAAACCAGAAACCTGTCATTTTAAGGAAAAGAAGGCAAAGAATCAAGAGTGATGCAAACTGGGAACTTTTCTATTACAAGTAAGTGAGGAGGACCTTAACACTTTAACTCCTAAGATCTCATTGGTAACTCTCCTTACTGTCTCCCATACAGTTCTTGTGATGTTAGTTTGGAGAATTTGGTATTGGATCAACTCATAATCCCCTAATTAATATATTTTTTTTTATTCTCATCACTTGCCTGCTTGATATTATATTGATATTGTTAGGAGAAATTCTGTCTTGGTCACTCATGGGAGTGAAAGGGTTGATAGGTTTTCTCTAAGTCCAACATTGACTGTGTTAAGAACAATAAGGAAAACCATGCAAACTGCTTCTAAGTAACGACACAAAGGTCGCAATAATTCAAGTCAACAGTTACATTACAGGGCGTTGTTTTTCCTTCGCATTGTGAAAACAAGCTGGAAATGAAAGATGGCTAATACTGGAAAGCTCACAAGTGGAATATTTGTTACGAAACACAGAATATGACACCTAGCACACATAAGAGTGTTTTCTTCGTTGGCTTAGAAAAGATAGATGTGATAGTGATCGTAGTCATGTAACCTTTTCAAAATACGCAAATGAGACTGTGAAAAAAGCACAGACAACACATACATTATGAACCCTGCATTTCTTTTCATAGGTTCAATCAAGATCATTCCATGCCTAATCTTATCTGGAACTACAAGGTAAGTTCTAAAAGAATTTGTAGTTGCTGCAACGGATTAGTTCGTTTTTCTGGAAGTTTGTCTGACTGAATTGTAATTGTTGTTGTTTCAAAATGTTTCTTTTAGACGAGAGAAGAGTTGAGGGAAGCCTTAGAGGCAGAGATGAGGGCATTTGCTGTGGACAAGGTGCAGCATCCATTTTTTTGTTCTTGATCATCTCTTGTATGTGTCAAATATGTTAAATCCAGATACCACAGAAATTAGAAAAGGTGAACTCTATGATGCAGTTACATAAGGAATTTTTCTAGGAGTCTTTTTTTGCACAGTGGTTGAGTATTTAATCCGTTGGGAGTGGTGGTCGAAGGATCACATGAAAGTACTTTTGTACATGCAGCTCAAATGTGAGCGGCTTACGAAGTGATCATCTTGTTTTCATGAACGGCTACCTGTAATATTTGACGGTGTATGCCTCTGATGGTTGTACCGTTGAAACTACAGGGAAATTAAAACAGGAGTTTTTCGTGCGGGAAATCTGTACGCAATAGATCAATTCGCCCCGTGCTCCTGGGACACGTTAGAATAAAACTAGAGACACCTTATACAACATCGTAAACATTACTGCATGAAAGTACTTCCCAGTAGCTTTCATTTGAATAGTCACTTGGAAACTATTAACAGGCTCAATAGCCACATGTAGAAACCACCTTGTTGGTTAGTTATGCTCTTTGCTTCTCCTTGAGCTTGGGCCATCAACGATTTCCTTTCTCCACCTCGTCCTGTTCTGGGCTAATCTTTCGAATGTAGTCGAGGTGTGGCCCCAATTCTTCATCTCAGCCTGAACGTCCCGCTGCCAAGTGTTTTTTGGGCCCTCTTTTTTCCGTTTGCCCTGGTGATTCCATTTCAAGGCTTGCCTAGTAACACCACCGCCTTGAAGTACATGATGAAAGGTCCCACCTGAAAGGAGTACCTAGTCGCTTTCACTTGAATGGTCACTCTCACTTGGATTGTGTTCACAGACTGAAGAGTTAGAGCCATCTTGTGCCGCATGATAAACATTACCAAATGAAAGAACTGCGCAGTAATTTCCAATTGATTAGTCACACACTTGGATTTCATCCGCCAACCCCACCCCCCCCGCCCCCCTCCATACAACAAATTAAACAGTGCGTCTTGAAAATACTGCTAACTAAAAATAACTTTCATCTAAATCATATTGTATCATTAAGGTCATATTTTCTAATCTCTCAATAACCCAGGATCTTGGTTCAAATCACGTCATCTCTTGGAATCACCAAGAATTTGAAGTGAGATACGAGTGTCTTAGTGAAGAGATAAAAATTGGAGACTACTACCTCAGACTGCTTCTCGAAGAAGAGGAAGGAAAAACTATGATCCACAATTCGTAAGTAACACACTGATACTTGATTAAACCCTAAAAGTACAGTTGCTCTTGACTGCCAGGAATTCTTTCTGTTTCTGTAACATGGAGTTAAAAAAGTAGTTTTTTAGGGTACCCCCGTAAGTGTTCGTGACGTTTTTCGGCTTGAAAATTCGCTGTTACCTAGTTGTACTCTTGACTGGAGACAGGTACTCTGAGGGTAAAGTGTTTTACTCAAGAATACAAAGTAATTGTCCAGCCAGAGCGCAAATGTGGAACTTTCAAACTAGATTCCGTTCCATTGACAACTAGGCTACTCGCCTGCACCTTAACATAGTGTTTATATAGTACATTGTTTGCTTTAAGCTAAAGCATGTCCTCTTGTCCTCTTTGTTGTTTTCAGGTTGGAGTTCTTCAATGATCTTTACCACAGATTTCTTCTCACTCTGAAGCCTGCCATGAAAGCCATGTGCTTACAGGTAAGTAACAATTATTCTGGTGAAAGGAACACTTCTCGCCGGTGTAATCGACTCATTTATTAGCTTTGCTTCCTTAACGTGTTTAAAAATACAAGAGGTCAAGTTACGACAGTTTTATTGGTTTTTTTTTTTTTCTGGCTGAGTCTAACTATGATCTGCGCACACGTGTGAGACGGCAGGAAAATTGAAGAAGAGCCAACGAGAAGACGATTTCGAGATTTTTAGTTGCACTATCTTATCTTTGCTACAACGTTGTGTTCCGGAACAAAATTGTAACTTATCATAAATTAATGTCTACAGTCAATTGAAATAACAATGAAAATGAACGTTACACTATTGTATGTTTGCTAATTCGATGACAAAATGTTATACTTACAATTTGTCTTCCAATCCCTTGTCCCTGCCAAATTTTGTTTCGATTCAGACTTGCTTCCGTAATTCAGTCTTTCTGATCTCCTTTTAGAAGGTTTCTAGCGTCATATCTCCAAGACGAGGCAAATATTTTTGTAACTACGCAAAACAATGCAAATTATACGCACGAAGTGCAGATTAAAGTGGTTGAGACTTAAGTAAGAGTTGTCGTCTCTTAGATAACTACAACTAGACAAAAACAATGCGCAGTAAAGCAAAAGCAGTCCAATAGTAGATTACATTGGAAGCTGAGTTGATTCTCGTTAAAAAGTTTTGTGACCATGGGTAAAACGATTTGTCCTCTTTATTCCTTTCGTCAGGCCATGACCAAGGTATACAGCAAATGCTACGATGAAATTGGTGCCTTCAATGACACGCGATACATCGTTGGAATGCTTGAGAAGGTAGTTTCATTTGCTCTCACGTTAAGGGACTATAAAACTGTTTTCTTTGTAGCATTATTGCGGTCATGTAATTTTACTTCACTTGAACGATACTGAGGTACGTCGACAAGTCTCAATGATATTTTACACTAGTGAAAGCTTTTAATTTTTTTAAAAAATATGTATTTCGAGGTGCTGACGTTGGCGAATGGTGTTTCTTTTACAGACAACAGACAGATTGGAGAGAGATCGCCTTATACTCTTTTTGAATGCACTGATCAAAAACAAGGTAATCTAAATTAAGAGAGATGAAATATTTCAATTGCTGCGAGCGTCAAATCGCTACAGTACACGTTGATAGTGGAAAAAATGATGACTCGAACTAAAATCTCAGTGCTTTTTCAAAGAATTCTCAAGCCATGAAGAGTCTTTCTTCTTTATCCAGTGTCTCTGTTACGTTGTGCGTCACTGATTTAAAACGATGTTTGTTTCTTGATGCAGAAAAATGTGAAAGAGATGATGGATGTGAATGGAATCAGAGTTCTTGTGGATCTTCTTACACTGGCCCATCTTCACACTTCAAGAGCTGTAGTGCCACTGCAGGTAATGTCACTAGAGCACTGGTCGCAAATGATGATCCTAAAATGAAGTAGCTAAGTTAGGCCGGGAACACCTCTGTTATCACTGCGTGATGTGTATCGTCCTCTTGCTAATTATAATTTTCTGTTTGTATTAAAGAGTAATCTGCTTGAGGCATCTCCCGAAATGATGCAGCGTGACAGTGAGAAAGAGTGGTACTATGGCAATAAGGAGAAAGAGAGGCTGGGGCCATTCAGCTTTAAAGAGGTAAGTTTTAAGGCTTGATTTTTGAGGTAGGTGTTACAATAACAGACAGACTGACTGACTGACTGACTGACAAATTGACAAACAGAGAGTGACCGACTGACTGACAGACTGATTGGGTAATTAAGTATTATCAACTGAGTCGATAACTTAAATGAATTGACCATCGTTCTGACGAAGGGCTAACGCTCGAAACGTCAGATAGACTACCTGTACAACTAGATGGGTGCGGATTAGCGAACAATTCGGTAAACGGATCTAAGAACATCAGACAGAGACAACAAGTAAATACCTGTTAATCAGAAGTTGTCTCCCTCTGAAACTTTTCTTCCTCAAGTGGTACGTACTAACCTGTCCCTGCTAACTCGTCAGTGTGTTTAGGAAGGAGAATGTTATGGTTTTTTTCGTTAAGACGTACGCTGAACGTACGAGCAGACAGAACCGGACGGATTTACGGTCATGACGTCATAACAAGGTCATGTTGGGCTCATGTAGCGCCCTTGCCATGTTAGAATGCTACCAATATTACTACTTTCTATTTTCCCAGATGAAGGATATGTCAGCTGAAGGAATTCTCCGTCCTGAAACAAAGTGCTGGGCTCAGGGTATGGATGGATGGAGACCACTGCAGAGTATTCCGCAGCTCAAGTGGTATCTACTGGCAACAGGCAGTGCAGTAATGAATGAAACAGATCTGGCTGTCTTGATCTTGAACATGCTGATCAAGATTTGTGAATTTTACCCCAACAGGTACAAAATGATAGTGAAATCTCTATTCAGGGAACTTCCCATCACTAGAAAAAGTGTCCCTATGAACAGAGGTGTCCCTTCTGGACATCAGTGCCTTTTACTTGATACAACCAAGATAAAGCTTACATTTTGTGAAACAATTCAAAGAGTACTCCAACATGGTGTTACGGAGTGTGTTTGTAAAGTGAAATTTCGCACTAGTGGGAGGTAAAGATGCCACATCATTCATTTGTTCATCTCTTTTTTTTTTACCAGAGATGTTGATGGTGCCATAGTGCGGCCTCTCCCAAGAGCGAAGAGAATGTTGTCAGAAGCAACATGTTTACCCCATTTAGTTCAGGTATTGTGTCTTCTACAAGGGAAAAATACTTGACAAATAGTCAAAGAAAGTCCATGTTGGTATTCGTCTGTTAACAGCCGAAATAAATTTTAACGTGTTTTGCGGGTTATTAGGAAAAATTTAAGCCGTTTGTAGCAAAACAGCGTTCCAACCATCTTTGAGGTAGAGCGAATGGACGAAGGACTAACGCTCGAAACGTTAGCTTAAAAAACTCTTTACAGTGGCCAATTTACACTATCAACTCAGTTGATGAAACCAAATTTCCTTCTGATACTCTCCACTGACGCAGCACCACAGTTTCTTGACGTAGTTACCGCCTTTATTCACCTTTGATTTTGCTAAACATTAAATTTAAACCTTTTCCTTTTAGCTATCACCAGTAAACATTCGTTCATAGAAGAGACTTACATAGAAATATCGAGGTCCACGAAGTATACGTTCCTCGGGATAACACTTTTGGATTTATGCTGGTCCATAAATTTATTTTTCTTGTTACCTTCTTTCTACAGCTTTTGTTGACCTTTGATCCTATCATTGTGGAAAAAGTGGCCATTCTTCTTCTAAATATGATGGTGGTAAGTATCCTTGGTAAGGCAGCTTTTTTGAATGGTGGCACAGTTGTTTTAATTGTTGTAGCTATGCAAGGCTCATCGCCATAACCTGAGAATTCACATCATGCAAAATTGAAAAATTGCACAGTTGGTAACGTTTGTGGATGGACTAGCGACTTTACAGTACAACTTGAAATCCTCTCGGTGGGTCACTACTCACTAGAAGTCGTAGAACTCATTCCCAGTCGTATAACTCATTCCCAGGTCCCAGCAGTGTGTGAGAAAAAACATATTCTACTTATTCCGTTTCACTCAGCCAATGGATGAAAACAGTTGGCACAACACGAGACAACAATGAATTGTTATATACTTGTTTCAATCCTTTACTTTCTGTTGCTTTAGGACAACCCCATCCTTCCACGATTGTATCTTACTGGAGTGTTCTTCTTTATAATGATGTACACTGGGTCAAATGTTCTCCCCATTGGAAGGTAATTTTTTTGTACAGCAAGCTATGGTAGAGTTTCCAAAGGAAAAACCTTCACTATATCAATATTCATTTGAAACAATCAGTTGCATTGTGGTTAACTGGCGTTAAAGACTTCTTCGGTGCAAGGGCTGTTATCCTCGAGGGGTGGCGGTTTCTTTCCATCGGGCTTTTCTAACAGCTGAGGAATTTTATCGTTACCGCAACAAAAAGCTTTCGCCGTCTAGCCTCTTTTTGAAGTGTTGCAGTTTTCGTAACTTAACAGAAGAAATGTTTCCAGAAAAATAAACAATTTAAGAGAGTAAATTGTTGCAAATGAAACGTTGGTGATTGTAGATGCATAATCGCAACACAGGAAAGTTTCTGTATCCAGGCAATGTGCTTAACTTACCATTTTTCTTTGTTGCTTCTTAGATTTTTGAAAGAAGTACACACTAAACAGGCCTTCAGATCTGAAGAGGTAAGGAGGAAAACTGAAATATGGGAAGCTTTTTAACGGGAGAAGCCATATACGTAGTTCCAATCTCGCCTTATAATTCACAGTTTTCAAGCAGTTGTTATTTTCGTGGTCCGATTCTTAGTCTCATGAGTCATTTAATTCTTCTTGTAGAGTCAACAGTCAGATTTGTTCCAGAGGAGCATAATCGGGCCCATTCTCCCAGAGGCCATGGTCTGTTATCTGGAAAATCATGGTGGGTTGCAGTTTCTTGTGACATACACTAGAATCGAATCAACCAATGCCGATTTTTAACTGGAATAACAGCTAAAGGTTTTTAGAGAAAGATCAAAAACGCCAATAATGAACAGAGCTTAATTGGATTGCGTTTTGTAAAAGCAAAGTAATCCTAAAGGCATTGAAATTAGGGGGAAATATGACAGAAGTCAATGATAGGTTAATGAGTAAAAAGGCGGGAAAATGTGAATAGCCAAGTCGTGGTTGGTTAAGCTTCGCATCTGATTGGTCGAGAAGACGGCTTAAGATTTGTGAACCAATCACAGAACGAAACCAGCGCCATCCCGAATTCCTACAACACTCAATCGAGAAAAATATCAGAGAAAAATAGTAAAAAAACTTCAAAAGTTTGACAACATGATAAATATTCAAGTGTTGGGAAGGATCAGGGACTTGAATTATGGTTATCCACGACTGAAACTGCGTCAGATAGATTTATAGACGCTCTATTGACATTCAGGTCCTGACAAGTTTGCTGAGATTTTCCTTGGCGAGTTCGACACACCAGAAGCTATTTGGAACAGTGAAATGAGGTAAGAAAGAACTTGGGTTTACTGTGCGATGACCTCAATCACAACTTTATTGCATTTGTTTATGTCCGGTAAGGTTTGTGTACTGTTTATGTCATCTTCAAAATTAATTGAAATAAATAACGTTTTGACCAGTGGGAGCAAAGAACCCCTGAACTTTGCCTCCCTCCCAACAAATGGCTTCGTAGCTCAGTCGTTATTAGTACTCACTCAGTATCTGTGAGTCCCTAGCGTTCAATCAGTAGGGACCTTAATCAGTCAGGACTGTAACGCCAAGGAAGACTTCGATTAAGAAATGAACTTCTGCCTTTAATTAAATAAGGATAAATCTCTTTTAGGCGGCTGATGATAGAGAAGATTGCTACTCACTTAGCGGACTTTTCACCAAGATTACAAAGCAACACTAGGGCCTTGTACCAGGTAATTTTGCATCGTTCCTTAAAAAATAATTGCTTGCAGTCTATGTCGGTTCTTTCCTTCCGTAACCTTCCTCGTTCTCTTTTGTGTGTTACTACATCGTTGGGAGATTCTTCCATACAAAACTGTTCTACGCTGTTGCATTTGATGTGAGTGTAAAATACGTAACTGCGTTTCAAACGAATACTTGAAAATTATTATTTTTTGATTAGTCGTCGAAACTTTGAAAAGTTGTATCAGAAAGCTTTATTAATATAGAAAGTGAAAAACTTTCTTAACGCTTTCAATGGATTTAGTGCGTTTTTTTGCACCAGTGGAGACTTGATTAACGGACAAGAAAAAAAAAAGATACCTGAAAAGTCAAAATCTATCCACGGAGATGATTTAATCCCAAGTATAAAACAATTTCTTGTTTGTTTGGACAAGACCTGTGGGTAGCCTACTTCTTCTTCTACTTGTTTACCTTATGTCGTTTTTATCCGCAGTATTGTCCTATCCCAGTCATATCCTATCCTCAACTGGAGAATGAACTGTTCTGTAATATCTTCTATCTGAGGCATCTGTGCGACACAGAAAAGTTTCCTGATTGGCCAATCAGAGAACCGGTAAGATACTGTACTTTTCAAACCAACTTCCAATTGGCTTTGCTTTGTAACTGGTTCAAAAGCGCTTGCGCCACCGTCTAAGCCAATGAAACGTGTAGACGGAACAGATTGTCACGTGATTGCATCTTGTTTCCGCGCTTCGCCGCTGGTCACGCTTGTTTACCTCGAGTTGTCATAACTCATACTATCGCTCAGTTTTTATATCATTTTCTGTTTTATTCTCTCTGGATCTAACTTCAATTTTTAAATGATACTTGTACCCAACGTAAGATTCTTGTCCTATTTTGCTTTCAGTTTCTTAAATTTGCCTTATATGATGTAAACATTGTGTGGTAATAATTTTCCTTCTCTGGGACAAACTGAACGTTCTCTGTTTTTCTTTTGACACTCTTGTTTTTGTAGATTCGGCTGCTCAAGGACATTCTAGAAGCGTGGAAAAAGGAAGTGGAAAAGAAGCCTTCGACATTGACGGTAGATGAAGCATATGACGTTCTGAAAGTCAAAAGAGACCCTTCAGGGTAGGTGCAGACACTATGTGAAACATAGCGTGCAGTAGCCCATGAAAGTACCGCTAAGTAGCTTTCAGTGATTGGTCACATACTAGAGTTTTCCACTCAGGCTTAAGAGTACTGAGCTCACTAAAACTTAGAACTGCCTCTTACAGCGTAATTCAGAGCTTCCTTTGAAACACTTTTCTTAGGCTTCTATGTGAATGGTCACACATTAGAGATTTATCCACTGACTCTAACGTTAATCGTAAGTCTACCTTCTGCTGCATAATAAATAGTACCTCATGAAAGTACCACTCAGTGGCTTTACCATGAAAGGTCACATACCGCGGATTTCATACCCAGACTTAAAAATTAGAATCACCTTGTAAGGTTTAGGAAACAGCCCTTCATAAAGGGCTTCAGTGGCCTTCATTTTAATGGTCAAACTTAGGGTCTGGTAGCCAATTCAGAGATGACAGTACAGAACTTATACAGTGAAATGGAAACAGCTCTTTGTTCTTATGAGCTACAACCTGTCATATTTGACAGTGCAATCCTTCTGATGGTTGTTCTGTTGAAACCGCAGGGATACTAAGACGGGAATTTTCGTGCTAGAATTCTTTAACCAATAGATACACTAGCCCCGTGTTCCTGGTACATTTTATCTCTTCATGTGATGTGTCCATAAGGCGTGAAAACAAAATTACTATATAAAGTATCCTGTAACTGCATATCCCACTGCGCGTTTCGAGATTACGCGACTTATCAGATCGCCATCGTAGATTCTAATCCGGCCTTATGATTGGTCCATGCCTCATTTGCCGGCATATCAAATCCTGCCCTCTGGTTGGTTATGGGCTATAGTCCTATTACTAAAGCTACTTTATTTTCCCTACAGACTTGTCGATGAGGCGAAAGTTAGAAAAGCTTACTTTAAAATGGCGCAGAGGTACCATCCAGATAAGAATCCAGAAGGAAGGGTAAGACTTTACCGTGTGTAACATAAAAATGTCAGCTTAAAGAAAGTGGGAGTTCTTTGACCCACGTGGGTGTCAAAACGAAGATCATCCTTTTTTTATTTAAAAAAGAGCAAAAGAAAAAAAAAGAAGAAAGAAAGTAGTTATGTAGCGATGTTTTGTATCATCTTCAGGGCATGAAAGAATTAGGATGAAATAAAAAAAAGTATTGAATAATAGTGCGCCAATGTCGTGGAAGCCACAATGGCCCATCGGTTAGCGCGCAGGTCTGTGAATTCAGAGGTTTGGGTAAGAAACCTGGTTTGGGGCATTATGTTGTGTTCCTTGGAAAAACACTTTCCTCTTACAGTGCCCCTCTTAACTTAAGAGTATAAATGGGTACTGATGAATTGTCAGGGAAATCTGACGAAATGGTGGGAGAAAACGTGCTATTGAATAGCATCCCATACAGGGGGGGAGTGGTGATACTCCTAGTTTGCTTTATGCCTTATTCTGTTATGAGTAAGGCAGAGAAGAAGCTGGTTGGCTAAAGATGGAGAAGAGTAACCAGGCCTCGAAGGGAAAACTCTGATAATAAAGCAAATGGTTCATTTTTTTTCAAGGGGGTAAACTTCTAACGACACTGTGGTTGCCACTTTAATGGGATGCTACTTAGTTTATCAACAAAGTTGATAATTTAAGTTGGCCACCGTATCGTTAAAAACTCTTTCCCGTGGCCAATTTACAATTTCAACTTAGTTGATAAACACCAAGTTATTTTGTAAACTCCACACCACAATTTCTTTAAAAATTAACCCCTTTTAGTTTTAGAACTCTTTACGGTGACCAATTTACGTTATCAACTCAGTTGATAAAACCAAATTATCCAGGAGAATTTCGTTGTTTAATTTCCCTTGTTCTTTTGTAGGACATCTTTGAGAAAGTGAACAAGGCTTACGAGTTCCTCTGTTCCAAATCCTCTAAACAAGTTCAAGGCCCAGATCCGCATAATATTGTACTTATTCTCAAGGCTCAGTCCATTTTATTCAAGCGACACAAAGATGGTAGGGTTTTGAACTTAGTCACGCTCTCTGTAACTGCCTCTTTTACTTGTAGTTCCTCGCAGACTAAAGAAAACATTAATTTTTGTCTCTGAAATAAGTCAAGGACAGCTAAAATTGTTATAATCTCAAGAAACTACATGCTTTGGCTCTCCAAATCGGTGTAATTTAGGAGTGGTTTTCCAAAAAAGGGGTATTTCTATTTGGCATCCGGAGATATTTTTTCGCAAGGCTCTAAGCTGCACAAAAGCTTTATTTCTTGGGGGAAATTGGAACTAATCGACAGATGGATTGGTTATTTAACGCAAATAAATAATCTTACATCTATTATATCTCAGATTTTTCCAAGTTTAGTTTTATTTTAAGGCACGAGTAAAATGAGACACTAACTTATACATCATTCTTTCGCCTGACATTTTGAAAGCAGCCGGTCAAAGTTGTGTATTTAACTGGTGCCTGGCCCCTCATGAAACCTCTATGAGACTTGAGAAAGAGGAAAACCAATTAGTTTAGATGAAATTCAATTCAACTCATAGATTACATGTTGCTATGCGTATGTTCAATAACAGAGAGTGTCACTGATGTCTTCACCACAGTTTGACGTTCACTTTTACCTTTTATCGTTCAGACCCCCGGTTTTGTTTGTGGTGACGTCATTTATGCGTCTGTCCTCCTATTGGTCAGAAGTAAGAACCAATCAAAAAACGTGCATAATTCAGTTTATCATATAAACTGGGTTATTTTCTTGCAGACCTTCAGCCATACAAATACGCCGGCTACCCGATGTTGATTAAGACCATCAGACTCGAGACCGTGGACAGCAGTTTGTTTTCAAAGTCAGCACCGCTTCTTACAGCTGCCAGTGAACTGGCTTATCACACGATCAACTGCTCTGCGCTAAATGCCGAGGAATTACGTAGAGAAAGCGGAATTGAGGTAAAAGCAGTTGTGGTAGAAGGTTAACTAGAACTTCTTTAGTCTTCTGTGCTGGTGTCCTAATAGGAAAACAGGGACAACGAGCTTTTGAAACCCGCCATTTTTATGGACGGAGATGGGAGAAGGCGGGCTCAGATAACAGACCAGCTCCTCTTCTCCCCCTCCCCCCCTTCCCCCCTCAACTGTTTTTTCCTCACCTGTCGGTTCCCCTCTCGGTACGAATTTCTCTTCACCATTCTTCCTCTGATCGAAAATCCGAGATGGTGTTAAAATGTTTCACGAGGTAATACGAAGCGTCCGTTCGCCGTTGGCAGAACTTATCTAGAATGAGTTATTAAAACAACGTGATTCCTCAAAATTGCCCATCATGAGTAAGTCGATTACTTATTATAAAAAACTTTTTTTTGCCCGACTTAACGCCTTTGACTTATTCAGCTGAGCAAACCCTTTCACTTGTAAAGAGAAAAAACATAATTATTTGTGTTAGTTGCCTTGTAAGTATTTTGTTGTAAGCTTTCGGTGAAAAAGGTCTCCTTATAGTAGAATCTAAATGCTCTTTTAAATAACTAATATTTGCTTGTATTTAATTTGTTTTTTTACCAGGCACTTCAAGAGGCTTATGACCGTTGCTTACTGGCTATTACTGGCATGACTGAACCGAACGCCATTCCAGTCCAAGTAAGTTATTTTACAATACATGTCGTTTCCTCCGCAGTAGGAAAACATTTTTCTCAGTCTTCAACCCTTTGACTCCTAAGAGTATCTAATATCTAATTTCTCCTAACAATATTACCTTCGAATCATACATAAAGGTCACGAGAATATAGATAATGATCACCAACTAAAGTAGCTCTTGATTGTTAAAAAAATTCTCCTTGACAGCATTGTAGGAAATGTACAGAGAACAGTATGGAGAATATGCATACTGATGTTAGGTTATAACAAATATCGTAGTAGATTGTGCGAAAACCCATCTTTTAAACGACTTTGTAGAAACACTTTCTAGTTTGCGTTAAACTAATTTTCATTGCTAATCAGAAAGTTAGCTACTGCTGTGCGTTATTTTGTAAAGTAAGGATAAGATGTCACCCTTTGTTGTTTTTATTTTCTTTTTTAGGTTTGCACTCACATCACGAGGTGCTACACAGTGGCAGCCCAGTTTGAAGAGTGCCGAGAGAAGATCACTGAGATGCCAGATGTTATTAAAGATCTTTGTCGCGTCCTTTATTACAGGGTATGAAAAAATACTGCGTTCAAAGATCGTGGCTCGTTGTCTGTAGTAGTGTTTACTTTATAGTGAATTGCTTACCAATTAGAGCGCTTTTTGATGGAGTGTTGTTAAATCAAAATCAAAGTAATCACAACCCATCAGGCAAAAGGAAAATGTCTTTCAGAGCCAAAGAAACCTTGAAGTAAAATCGACCAATTTGCCAATTTGCGACTAAGCACTAGTTTTGCATTTGAATAATTGAGAAAGTGGCGCGAATTTTCTGGACCAATCACAGAACGAATTAATGCAAAAGCAAAGCAATCCCGGGTTCTTTTCAACGCTCAATTTAAAATTATCCTAAGACATGATTCAGGTTTGTTAAACCACCGTAGCAAACTTTGAAAGCTGATCTTTGGAGCGTAAGCGCTTCGTCGTAAAGCAAAAACAAAGTAATCACAACAGCCAATCATATCAAATGTTTACGTCATCATTAGCTAATGAGGACTTAAAGTAAAAACAGGCACACTACCAAAGGCGCGAGAAAACGCGGACGACCAAGTTACAAGCGGTTTTCGTTTGGCGTCTGATTGGATTAGAGAATGGCATGAGTTTTGTATACTTATCACAGGCCGAAGTGAAGGGAAATCAAAGCAATCCCGGAATACTTTCAACACTCAATTGAAGACTACTCTAAACTTGATAACCAACTTACAGTAATAGCTTTTTTCATGGGGCGAATTTGATGTAGGTGTTTTGACCAAAAGTGATAGGGTATTTTGATATTTCACAACGACTAACAGCTGTCATCTTTTCTTTTAGAATCTTCCAGCGCTCAATTCTGTTGCAGCAGAATGTGTCAGTGCTTTCTCTGTGGATTTCTGGCTTCAAACCCAACTATTACAGGTGAAAAACAAAATATGAGAGATGTGAAAGGGATGCGCATGGAGCAGTTCAAAACTGCGGCTATAAAAATATTTTAACGTCTTTGTTATCCTCTCATGTTGCTGTCAAACTTTTTTTTGTATGTGTTTCTTGTGCTTAGCGCCTTACTTGATTAAATTTTGTGGAGTTTCGTGTACCTGACCCGTGGTTTCTCGTTGTAGGCTGGTGTACTGTGGCATCTACTCTTGTTTGTGTTCAGTTACGATTACACACTGGATGAAAGTGGAGTGGAGAAAAGTGCAGAAACCAACCAGCAGGTTTGGAGAGCAGATAAACGCGTTCTGTAATGGGCTTTATTCAAAAATCAACGAATAATTGAATGATTGAACGAAGGATTGTTCAATTAAAAGTGCAAACGAGAAAGCAGAGGGATAGATGGACGCATATTCGCACGCACACAGGCTCGTATACTCGCTCGCACGCACGCACGCACGCACGCACGCTCGGTCGTAAGCACGCATGATATCGTAGAACGAAGAAGCAATCTTTTGAGTCTATGCCGACGAACGAACAACACGATCATTTCTTTTGTTTACAGGAAACTCTGAACAGTCTTGCTCGTCTGAGCATCGATGCTCTGGCTCGACTGGGAGGATATTTGAGTAAGTAAAACATTCTTCCTCGTTCAGCTAGTTTCTTTCTTTAACAATACACTGCTTTGCGAAAAAAAAAAAAAGGCAGAGATGATCATTGAGTTACTGTACCAGAGGGGAGATCCCTCATGTAGATGTTTTAAATGTCATAGTCGAGTTTCCACTCTACGCTGTCCTACACGGAAAGCTTTCTTTTTTCTTTTACTTTTTTTTTCTTTTCTTTATTTTCATCCTCTTTTACGCAGAGATTAAAGTAATCGATTCTCCAAGCAGCGTCTGGCAAATGCATAATTTTATTTTCTCTGTTCACTCGCATTCCCTTTTTCTTTATTTTTATCTTTTTTTATTTCTAGTAAACTGCGTGAGAAAGCAGTTCGTATCGAATGAGAAATCAAACAACGAAGTAAACCTTATCTGTTGTATTCTACATTTTTCAGCTGACGAAAATAAAACCCCTGAGAATCCAGCCATAAGAAAGTCTTTGTCCAGTATGTTCACACCGTATATCGCCAAACAACTCAGCAATGATAACCCAAAGGAGGTTAGTAATTTAATTATTTCCTCTTATTTGCGATCAGACGTTCTTAGGCACTTCCCCGAGAAAAGGAAGGTGCGATCAAAGGTTAACCTCTCCCAAGATGGCGACGAACTAGTGCATGTTATTCCTCAAATGCAGCTAATTTGATCCGCGTCTGATTTACTAATTTAGCCATTGATTAAAGCGGGCTCACCTGACGATTCTGCACAAACCTGATCGAGGGCATTTTCCATCACGAAAACATCGTCATTAATGAGCGTCAAAAATCGAAGTGACGGGCACTCTCGGCTACACTCACCATATTTTGCCGGTCCTGGCGTCATCGTTACCTCCGACATACTAGGCAATAGTCGCTGATCGCTGCGCTATAAGAGTCTGTTATGAATACAAAGTTTAGGTGTGCTACATTGTTCATATTTCCCCATCTCACCGAACACGCTTGCTGTGAATTACAGGTGTAAAACTCTAAATTGTGTGTAAGTAGTAAAGTTAAATTTTTTGTTTGTCTTTTTGTTTGTTTTGTTTTTGCATAGATCTTAAAGTTGCTGAACAGTAATACAGAAAATCCTTATCTCATTTGGGATAATGCTACACGTGCAGAACTGACTGAGTTTCTCGAAGCCCAACAACTACGAAAGATCAAGACGGTAACTGACTGATTAAACATCGTAACAGAAACTTGACAATTTGTGCCAAGTACAGCTATCGCTATTAAGCTGTATGAGTTTCATGGAATACTTTCTGCTTGTCGTAAAATTGTCAAAAGTTAGAGGAATACTTCTATAAAGATTCACTAAATCGAAAGAGGCTACATCGCCGTTGGGTTAATTTGAAAAAAAGTAGCCTAAATTTGTCAAGTGCGTTTTTTTTTAGTCCATTTCGATTCTTTCCATCCTTAACCTCGTTCCCAGAGTCCTCCCTCTTCCTCCCACGAGAGAAGAGGGTGGACCTTTGGAATGAGTTTACTCTATCCTTAGCCATCCTTGTACGTTTTTGGTTTATTTGTGCCTATTTCATGTTTGTCTACACAAACTACTACTGATCTTGAGGTTGAATTATGAAAAGGCGATTCTCTATCACGCTAACATGACGCAAAACACAATGACGTATCTTCGCCAAGATTTTCAAGCTCGTAGTTTGCAATTCGTGTCAATATCCTCCATCCTTTGGCATCCTTATTGGCTGATACTGACGTTTTGTACCTTAGCAAATCAAGTCATTCTTTTTTTCGCTGAGCGTTTATAGGTTTAGTTATATTTGAAAGCTATTTTTCTGCATCATGACAATCACTCGAAAACACGCCAAGCTGGAGACACACCTGACGATTTTCGCCGATCGCCGCAATTGGCGTATGAAATCGCGTGGTGTGTCATCGGCTTCACATATCTACTGTAGACATGACGTTTTGTCTCATCTCAACCTTATTTTTTGTTTGTTTTGTTTTTTAAGGGCGACTGTGATACTTCGTTTGGGGCACGCTTCACCTTCTCAGTTTTCAGTGAAGAACTTATTGTTGGCGAAATCTTTGTTCGTATTTACAACGAGCAGCCTCTGTTTCCACTTGAGGTACGTTCCACACCCCAGAGAGTGTCCACTCAGCCTTTTAACTCCCAATATCCCGTTAGTAATTCTCTTCACTGGCTGCCATCCATTCCCACGTAATATAGTCAGAAGAGTTTAGTTTTACATCAAGGTGACACCATCTGGCTGATAAGCTTTTCTGTTCTCGTAACCCGTTTGTAAGATAACATATTGGAATGGCAATGAGAAGTTGCATGTTAATCACCTCTATGCAGGGTTGCGTCGCGTTGAATATGGTTCTTAAAGGCCACATGTAAATGCCGCTTGGTGTAAAAGTTCAGTTTCCTCGTATTCTAGCTCTTCATGATAAAGGTTTTACGGTAGGAACTCAATGGCTTCTAAGAATTTAAGGATTTAACTTTTGTTTTGTTTTGTTCGTTCGTTAATTTTTTTCTTCTGTGTTGCCTTCAGGCCCCATTAAAATTCGCAGCAGATCTGATCGACTTTCTTGGTTCGGAAGCACAGGTAGGGAAACAGCAGAGGAAGAAAAAGTTTCTATGCATGATATCAGATTATGAATCGAAGTTACAGCTAAAACCAAAAAGTATTTTGTGTTCTCTCTTTGTTTCAATGGATGAGCTTTGTAAAAATAGGTACAGCTTCCTATTGGCAAAGGGTAGAGGCGTGTTAAGATTGATACCAAATTTTCAATGGTTACGTGGTGTGAGAAAAGGACCATGGTAAAGGTGATATGGCCTGGGGCATATCCTGTCTGATTTGGTATCTTTTTCTAAAGAAGTCGGAGAGGGAAAATTGGTTAGAAATGTCGATACAGACGATGCTTTTTTTTCTGTAAATAAAAAATAAGTTCTTTTCTATTGGCTGGTTATTCAAACGATGTCCAACTTAGGTCGTGGTTGGGAACAGTAAATGGACCTCAATAGTTGTTAATGAGTGGGTTGTTTGGAGTGTAATCATGTAAATGTTTATCTAATGGTCGACATTGTTTCCAAAAATCAATCTTTAGTCAAAAGTTTAGATAAATTAGAGATGGTTTGGATTGATGTTTTGCCATTGAAAAGTTAAACATTGGGTGTACCACTCGTCCCAAATGTATTTAAATTTGATTTCATTCAAAATGTTCCAGTTGTTACTTTTCTCAATGTCTCTCGAATAATGATTTATAATTAACTCTTTTCTTTTTTCATCTCAGTACCTTCATTCAGTTATGGCGTTGACGGCTTCGGAACTGGATCTCAAGAAGAACCAAAAAAGACTGGACGCTAGTGTTATGGCCCTGGAGGCACTACGAAACGTTATCAAGAATAACGCAGGTATAACAGGAGAAAGCGTTACTTGGACGTCACGCAATCGCTCTTAGATGCAAAAAAACGAGTAATACGATTGAAGATGTGACCTGGGTGTGCGTATAACTCAGCGACGCTTGCGTGACTAGTTAAAAGTGACGGTTGCGATGTAAAATTTTAATGCCTTTAGTTCGCAACTTCGTATTTCTTTTTACAGGCACCGAAGCTCAATGCATAGGACATTTTAGACTGATTTTCTCATTACTTCGAATGACTAAAGCAACAAAACTCCAGAAGTTTGCTCTTGAGGTAAGGCTGTAAATATTATGTATCTACCCTGAATGTGTACAACATTCGCTTGTTAATATCGAGCGCTATACACGGTGTAAGTGTATTGTTTATCAACCATTTTCATTGCCGATGTCAAGTTCTCATTATTTACACGTTTTGGTAGTTCCAGTCATACTACCGTTGTAGCTTTGAGAATCATTGGGAAATTCAGACAGTTTTTCTTAAGGGATGAATTTCTATGGTCTCTCCGGTTTAGAGAAAATTAAGTTTTTATTTTTTTGTTTTCGTATAGGTCATTTCGTGCACAACAGCCAACAAGAACTGTGTTTCCAGTATTGCTGATTCAGACATTCTTGGCTTCTTATTCCTTACGCTCCACACGCTTCCTTCAGGTTATTAGAAAATCATTCTTACTCTCTTTTCTCTGCGCTATACGAAACAAACTTGTTATCGAAGGACAACATCGACATATTAGTGATAAACGACAGAAAAGCACCGTTGCTGTGGAGAGTCACTGAAAGAACGAAAATAATTCAGGATGGAGAAGTTCAAAGCAATTCTCAAATAAGTGTCGAAAGTCATCTGGGATTGCATTGGTTTCGCTTTACTCCTCTGTGATTGGTCTAGTAAAAACTCGCGCCATTCTCTCAACCAATCAGATTCAAAACAGAAAGCAGTTACGACCTGGTTGCCCGCGTTTTCCCGCGCTTTAGGCATGTTTCTTGTTTTTACTTTGGGTTCTCATTGGCTCGATAGGGTATTTTCCTTTCTTCTCATTGGCCGTCGTGATAACTTTGGTTTTGTTTTTTACGACACATAATCAAAAAGCTCAATTATTGGAAGACACGTCTATAACAAAGTTAAGAAATAGTAACCATGTCCTATTTGGACTATCTTGGACAAGTTTAAACTCACAGGGAGTAGGCTGAGTAGGCTAGTTCATCTCCAAAAGTTCAGTCATTTTGCGTCAAGTTTATCACTTGAAATCCGTGTCAACCTTTTCAATCCTTTGCAATCCTCGTTCGTTCTCGGGTCATTGTTTTCTTTTAAGTGTTTTTCTGTCTTCCACGATAATATTTGTCTTCCCTTACGTTCAAATTTTGCACTTCGCTAGAAAGGACTCAAATTTTCCGTGGTATGACACCTATACTAAGAAGTTAGAATGAAGCTATAGGTGTCTAAAAATGTCTTCCTATGCGCCAGAGTCTGGAACAATTACCATCGAAACAATTCTCATCGATTTGCTTATTTTTTTTCTTTTGTTGTTGTTGTTGTCCTCATTTAGATCGGTTGTTGACTGTTGATACCATGCATGCACTTTGCTCCAACACGAAGATTGTCAAGGAGACAATGCACAAAGGTGAGTAGAATTTCAGCGCTCCAAACTGCGACCGTTTTGGTTTGGTGACAAGTGAAAAGAAGACAGCGAAACTTCAAATTTTGGGTAAATTGCCGGTCACAAAGTTCATTATAAAAGCAAGGGCATTGCTGAGCAGTAGAAAATGTCTTAACTTTTTTTCTGTCAAAAAATGTTTTGACTACTTCGTGATTCTACGTCAAAACAAATGAAGAGGATAAATTTCTACAGAAAATATGATGCTGCGTTGGAGGGGGATATAACTAGAGAATTTGGTTTTATCCACTTAGTTGATGAATCAACTGGCCACTGTAGAGAGTTTCTGAAGGTGATGTGTCGAGCGTCAGCCTTCCGTTAAAAAATATAGAATGAATTCGGACAGAATCCAATTCGCTCTTTCGAAGTGTTGGTGGCCAGTTTAGATTATCAACTCAGTTGATGAAACCAAATTACTTTGGAAACTGTTGAGCTTGGAGGTCTGAGGTTAGATATGGCTTCGTGGATGGGGAAGTCATGACCCCCTCATGCTTTGTATATGACAAACTTTAACCATTAATTTCTCTCTTAGGTGGTCTTATCTATCTACTTGACCTGTATACTAATGGTACAAACCCAGTGGTGCGGGAAAGGTCAGCGGAGTTGTTTGCGAAGATGATGTCGGACAAGCTTATTGGACCAAAAGTCAAGATCGTGTTGTCCAAATTCCTGCCCGCCATCTTTATGGACGCCATGAGAGATAGCGCACAAGCCAGTGTGCACATGTTTGAAGGTAAGAAATTACTTGTAGTCCCTAGACAGAGCAGATGCGCTCTCGCCACACCCTCATATTGCGATTAGTCATTTTTTAACTGCTCTTCATACGGTTATCTCGCCCCTCGTGCAAAGAATGCAAACAAACTGTACTGCAGGGCTAAGTAACGAACTCCATTATTCTCTTTGTGTTTGTCTGTTTGTTGTTCAGCAAATCAGGAGAATCCGGAGTTGATATGGAATACAGAAGCCAGAGAGAAAGTCTGTTCGGTGGTGAAAGAGCTGAAAGACAGGTAAACCTAACTGAGTTTTATTCTCGAACCTTAATGAACCTTAATGAACCTTACATCGCATATTCCTTAGACTTGCATTAACAAGAACAACAGAAGCAACCTTTATTCGTATGAAACTGTTTTTCTGGAAGACAGGACAATGTGCTTTAAAAGCGACATACTCAAAACAAAGGCAGTTCTAAGCTGTCATTCCTTTGTACATGGAAACTGAAGAGACAAGCCAGTCGGGTTCCCCCGTTTAAAAATGAATGTGATGATTATTAAGGTGACATTCCGAAAAGCAGACCCATTCCCTATCCACCTTGGTCGGAAGTCACTGGAAGTAAGTTGCGTAGTCCAACTTTCCAAACATGATTCGGAGAAAAGATTGCGTGACAAGGCTTTAACTCAGCCTTGACATATAGCTTTAGTGCCATGTTGATTGCGTTACTTTTCGTCTTGCAGACATTATCAGGAGCAGAAAGACAATCCCGACATCCAGTGGAAGGTGAGTATTGAGCCAACCTTCGTTTTACATTTAATCACTGGTATGTAGAAATTCTAGAAAGTTTGTTCCGCTTCAGAATTTTACATAGTTTCTCTTTCCTTCCACTTTAGCTTCCTGACAACTTCGAAGTGATGTTTGACGAAGCTGCTGGAGAATTAATCGTGGGTGGAATTTACCTCCGATTGTTCATACAGCAACCGGCTTGGGTAAGACGTTTGAATCACGTTCGGTTTGTTGACATGAAAGTCATTTTTTGGGCAAATTACTTTTAAAGGAAGCCGAACTTTGGTTGGTTTACAGTAATCTGACGGGTGAAATTCGTTGAAACTCCCTCTGAATTGTAGTTGGCAGAACTCATGAATTAGGAAAAAAATTGAAGTTTAAAATTACAGTGAAGTGGCATCTAACGTCCAAATCACAATGTATTGTATTTTACGTTAAGAAAGTGTCTTTCTTTCGTTTAGCTCGATGTTGAGTACATTTTGACTTTTACCTCAGGTTCTGCGGAAGCCAAAAGAATTCCTTGTTGCTCTTCTACAGAAGTTTATTGAACTACTCTCAAAATCTTCTCATGTAAGTGTTTCCTGTACCTTCAAATTTTATTTTTAACCTCTTCTCTGATGTGATTCATTTATCTTTTTTTCTTTTTCGTACCTTTATTGTCCTTAATGTGAACCTGTCTGACCACTTGTACATGTATCTTGTTTAACTTGTCTGACTGGTTGAATCTTGCTTAACCTGTTTCAGGGTGAGACTCTGGAGACTGTTACCCAGGCCACTCTATGTCTTTTCACTGCGCAACCACAACTCGGAGACCAGGTATTTCCTAAAAGATTGACAGAAAAGATAACAATTAAGCTCTGGGATATTTTCGATGTTTAGATCTATAAATTCGCATCGTACTCCTGTTTTGTTGATATGTTCGATATTTAGCCATCCACCATCATGGATTTGCTTTTCAGCATGGCAACTTTACGATTAGTCTGAAAAAATGCGCAAACTGTGAGCGAGTGTAAAGAAGTATTGTTATCTTTAGGTTCCAGGTCTCGGTCACATTCCTAATTTAGTCAAGGGTATGAGCTCCAGTAATGATGCAGTCATCAAGTCCGCTGTACAAGTGGTTCATTTACTCTCAGCTAATGAGGTGAGGCAGGTTGTTAAGGGTGAAATATCATTTCCCTTAAAATAATCACGATTAGGTACAGAAAAATCGTACCAGATAGTTCACGTGAATCCTGGGAGGATGGCAGGTAGCTGAAACTGGGTTTGGCAATCGTCAGTAAAGCAATTCAATGACCGTGTGGATACTGTTCAACTTTGAGGGGATGTTCTTCGCAAAATTCTAGCAGATGAAAAATTTCGCCCTGTTATAGAAGATCCTGAGATTTCGTAAGGGGGGAAGGAGCTTGTTAGATAAGCTGGGGTTATTAGAGAGATCTACGTAGAAGTATGGTAACAATAAAGTGTTAAACCGAGAACTATGGGTGGGAATAATGGATTGCAAAAAAATTCTCCAATTGCAGATTTGTGTTCGAAGCATGGCCCAGGTGACTGATTGCATCAGTCACGTGATCAAAGGAATGGACGCGAGACCAGATGTAGTGGGTTTGGCTTGTGAAGCGCTTCACAGAATGTTCGAAAAGAATCACACAGAGCTTGTTGCGCAGGTAACGAAACTGAGAAATAACTTCCATGTCGCACAAGAGGTGTTATGACATATTGTGTAGATCTGATTTCAAAATCAGTGGATTAAACTCCAACCTCATTCCGAGGGTCATCTCTCTTCTTTCCTCGAGCAGGAACCCTGGTTACGGCTAGTTACGTGCCTATAAAGACCAAAGAACGCTGTTGAGAGGGTGGGTCCAATCAGCGGAAGGGACCAAGCGCGATTGCTTTTTAAGCTGTTTCCCCCAACTCTTATTTTAATTATGGATAAAAATTTTACGAAGGAGCACCTCCTTCGATTTGGATTTTTTGTTATCTCGCAAATTCTGGGACACACGTGACCAGCAACAATTAAAATCCTCTCTCTTCCGCGAGAAAGAGAAGAGGATTCTGGGAAAGAGGTTAGATTTGACTCTAATGGTTGACCATTGACAAGAAAGCTTCTGTAGGGTAATTTCAAGTGGCCCTGTTTATCATGCAGTGCAAAGGGGCTAAAATGTTACGTTTGTGGCTAAAACCCTAGTGTTCAACCATTTAATTTAAAGCCACTAAGACGTGCTTTCAAGTGGTACTGTTTATTAATCCTCTACGCCTTAACATCAGTATGCATATTCTCCTTACTTTCCTTTATACGTTTCATAAGTTGCTGACAAGTAGAATTTGTTTTATTCAATTAACAACCAACAGTTTTAGCTGGTGATCATTTCCTTTATTCTCATGACCTCAATGTTTGACTCATGGGTGATATTATAAGGAGAAATTAGATGCTGGTCACTCGTAGGGGTTAAATGGTTAGGCTATTTAAGCTGTTTTAGCTTTATATGTAGTCCTCGGGTGAAACCCTCATGTGACCGTTGAAACGAAAGCTCCGGAGCAGCGGTTTCTCTGAGTGAAACCATGGTATGCGGCGTCGAATGAAGGTTTTAAGGGGAGTATCTCTCTCTGCCTGAGATTAAAACTAATTTGTTCTCCTTGTTGTTTACTATATTTTCCTGTTTAGGCGCTCAAATTTGAGTTAGTCCAGTATCTTTTAAACCTTCTGAACGGAGCGCTCAAAACTGTAGAGAATCCTGCAGCCACCAAAGCTCAAATTGTCAAGGCTCTGAAGGCGATGATACGTGACTTGACCCACGGCGAGGAGGTAATATCCGATAAGAAAATCTTTCTTTTTGTAGGGTGAATTTTTTTTATTACATAACCAGTTAATGTTACTGTGTTATTCGTGATAACTTAGTAGTGTCAGGTGAGTTAGAACTATGTCTGAGAAATGCCAAATACTGCTTTGCTATTGGAGAAAGAAGAGGCTGTGTAGGGATTAGCGAATTCATTGTTTCAGTTTAAGTTTGATTTTATTCTTCTTTTTTTTTGTCCTATTACAGATCAACAAGATTCTGGAAGCTTCCACAGTGTGGGCCTCGTACAGAGACCAGAAACACGATCTCTTCATATCGGACAAACCTGTGGCTGGCTACCTGACAGGGGGCGCTGGAGTTGCTGGCTACCTGACAATGGGCTCTGGCAATGCGAGCACCATGTCCAGCGTGCCCCCGCCTGTGGACCGAGTGGAGAATGGTAGCTGATGTCACGTGACATTGGATGGTGCCAGTCAATAGTTAATTAGGCAGGCTGTGTTTACTCGAGCGTGACAGAGGATACTTTGTACTTCCTACATCACCAAAACTATTACAAATGTCAAAGTTTTTTCATGAATTATTTATTATATTAATTTTTGTTCATGTTGCGAATTCTTATCCAGATGATTACAAACTTTTTCCGAATGGAAGGCTGTTCGCAGTTTTCGTAACTGATACATTCATCTAGCGGATTTGACAAAATTTTGCAACAGAGTTTCGTCCAAGGAATCGTGTGTTTACTGCGTTTTTCAGCGGTTAGCACAACTGAATTTTTTTTCCTTTTTCATATGTAAACCTTCGCCGCAATTCTGAAAATTCTCTTCCTTTTTAACTTTCACATATACTTGTAATTATATTTTAGGCAACTCGCTATAGAATTCCCGTAAACCTTCTCTACTTTGGTGATTGTATGAAGGTCTAAAGGACACATTGCGTGACTCACGGTATGAAACTTTTGTGCGTCACGCCGCATTCTTGCACGCTCATTCGAACACAGCCTTTTATTAAGAATTGACGCAAATATTCTTTGGTGATAAACATTGCAATTCTGCACAAATCCAATCGGGTTTGTCGAAGCCAGTTTCCAAATTTAGATTCATTCGAAAAATCCATGTTTCGTGATATTTTATTTTAACTGAAAATGTCGCAAAGAAGGCTTAAAAACATGTTATTCAAGTCGAAGTAGATCATCTGTGGCGTCGATTTGCGTTTCATGTTGTTGAAATATTTACGGGTAGCCAGAAATAAGTACAAATTAAGAAACAAATAATTTATTTTAATTTTCATAGAAAATAAGTGGTTATAGTTCTCTCTCATTTGGTAAGGTCACGAAACAAGGTCACGTTTAGCTCATTAACCCACAGGATCGTTTAAAAATTCCCTTTTCCAACAGCCACACATTTTCCCGGAAATGGGCGAGGAGAATTAAATATGTTATCACAGCTGATCAGTGTGTTAATTCTTATCACCTGTTTTCTGGGTAAGAAATTGACCTTGCTAGCAGAAGCTATCTGTATCACTTCGACTAGTTTAAGCGATCACTCAGAGTAAACCACAAGGTGACTAATTCAAGAAATTAAGATTTAGGTACATTCTGTGGTAATGTTTTCCACTTCGCCCTGTATTTGGAAAATCGAAAAATTGCCCCTTTTTTTAAAAAAACTTTGATATTTTCAATGTGATTAGAGAGATTTGAAATTGCCAGCCAGTTCTTTTAATTGTAGCATGCGAGATTTGTGACTTATAGCAAAATCTCAAACCAGGAGAGAACATAGGCAACGAAATTTAAAGGTTTTCTAAAATGTTTGCAAAGTTGCTGCGAATCCAGTCATCCTAAAAATAAGACATTAGATCTATCATTATTCAGTTGAATAAATGACCAGTTAAAACGCTCGTAAGCGCGGGAAAGTGCATAATAAGTTGAAGTAGATCTGCGAGAGAAGCAAATTTTCTGTGGAAAATGATTCACCAGTAAAAAACAGTGTTCTTTTGTTTTACCGACACTAATTAAATTGGACGTTAATTCGGTAAAATTATTAGGTCAATGTATTATAACAGAAAAGTAGAACTGTCTTTTTATTCTAAATAGATCAAAGTCGAGAAATATATTTTAAAAAAATTGCATGATTGTTTGAATAAACCATATTTGGAAAATTTTCTTTTGTTGTTCATTCGCTACGTAGGCTCTTCGAACTACCTTTTTGCAGCAGCAATTAGTGGCCAATTTTGGGTTTTAAGCATGAAGCAATAGTACCTACAGTTCTGATGGGGAGGGGTATCGAATCTCGAATCCCCCGAACCTCGCAGTTGTAGAGCATCGGAGCGTGAAATCCAAATATTTGACGATTGAAACTTCATGGGGTCTCAGAACTTTTTTTCTTTAATTTGTCCCCTGCTCGAAGCGAGACGAATGAACATCTTCCTCCACAACCTTCGCATCCATTTTGTTTCTTTTATTGTTACCTATTATCAGTCGTAACTCTTTGGAATACTGTACCTCGATACGCCTTTGGGCTGGTCACTTTGTCGATAAAAAGTAACTCAGTGCCCATGTTGCTCTATCCATGTGCGATTTTGATTCATTTTGCGTACTTTTAATCCTATTTTTCCTTCATGGGAGAGTAACAATGCTTCAATTTCTTCTTATTTTTCCTTCACCGGTGTATTGCAGTGTGTCATCATCATCTTTATGTTCTTTTTGTTACCCTTCCTTCGTAAGAGCGTAACAAACAATTATTCGTTTATTCACGCAATTTCAAATTGAGGCCTTCAATATTTCTTAATTCCTTAATGAGATCTTATGCTTTTTATGATATCAGTCTTGCAATTTAGCTCTTTTCGAATGTCAGAGTAATTTCCTGGTCCTATAGCAGTTCCTAACATCCGATTTCTGTGATCTTTTTCCCCTCTTTTTGTATGCTAATCAGTCTCTCACAATGCCTTTCACTGAATAGCTGGCTGAGCGTGCAAACAGAACTCCGTGCCAAATCTGTGACGCAGCGGCCGTTTATTGGCTGCAGTTGTTGTAATCCATATTCATTAGAAGTTGTACAATTTTCAGCAAACAACGCTGCTCCTCGTACAGTGAAGACGTGCTTAAATTTTGGTTATGCAAAGACACTGGACCGGTAAAGAAGAGAAATGAAAGCACTCTTATGTTACTACAACAGCAGGTGAGCATTGTCTTTGGAAAATGTCGCCTTGAGCTCATTAAGAGATGTAAACCAGTCGTATTATCTTAGTTCAGCACGAATCAGTTGCCCGGTCTGAGTGGCTCTTCGACTCGAAATTCGACCGAAATAGGGTATTGACAGAAACATAATTGTAAAATATTGTTGGTGAAACGCTCATATAAAAATGTTTTGCTTACTAAATCTATTGGGGACTTAACATGATCATTTTGTATTTGAATGCAGCCACGTGGAAGTGTGAAGACTCTTCTACTCAGTGTCCTTTGCTTTAACTATAAATAACATTTAAAAAAAGTTTTAGATGTTTTCCCTTTGTTATAATTGTGGCAAATAGCAAAACAATTTTGCAGAATTTTGTTTTTTAGTTTTCTTCCTCAAAGAAAGTAGGCATTCCCTGATCACATTCATATTTTCTTCTTTCACAGGAAGAGCAATGTTGTCAGAAGGATGGAAGAACGAAGATTCTAGCCAAGAGATGACACTGGAATCAAAGACTTTTTCGTGGATACTGCAAAGATAAGAACTTTTAAATTATTCAGTAATACTAGCAAAAATGGAGGCTCTATGTGTTTAACTATTTTACTAAATCTACGTTCTTTCACCAATTGTCCTAGAATCATGAATAAATGTTTAGTGAATAGCTCTCAATTAGCTACCATTTTTGGGGCAGTTTATCTACCATGCAGACCCTGAGCGATCATTTGATTTATGTGAACTGCCAGCTATAATTTGGTGTAATTTCGCTCCAAAAATCTGAAACAATCTTCGAATTTAAGACAGAAACAACTAGAAACCGATATAATCCTGGCCACGGAAAACTGACATTTGAATTCTTATTTCAAGGCTCTGATCGCTCATTGTTTCTGGTTTGTCTAACAGTCAGTATCACACTTACACCCAAGTTAAAATCACACAGAGAAGGTATTAAGGTGGCACTGTAACAAAATTCTTCGGCCGAACAAAGACCAACTGGAATTCAAAATTACAATTTTAAGATGAGTTTGATTGATTTTGCGTATTTTCTTTGCCTCAAAAATCACATTGCTGAACACCATCAGATTACAAGTTCCTCAAAGACTGACTTTGAGAAAGCTCGTTATTAGGTTAGAAAGGACACTTCGCAACAGATACATGAATCGTCGGCACCTTACAAACCACTTAAAAGAAACGCGGTCACCAACGCACCAAACAGAACAAACTAACCTATCTAGCTTTGCAAACCAGAGTCATAATGTTGGAATTATAAACAATTTTTCACTCGACTTATTTCGACCACAAACCTCTCACCCGGACGATCGTACTTTACGACTGGCAACTGTGTGACACCAAAATAAAAAGTTGGCTAAAAACATATCAATTCAACAGCGAATTCATTTTTGGCATGAACTGTATTTAACAGAAAATTTTGGAACTTTATTAAAAAAAAAGTAAGGATTTTTTTCCAAACACGAAGAATTTAGCACAGTGCCACCTTAAATTACATCCGTTACTTTGTGACATCAACTAAGTTTGGTGAACGTTTGGAAGTTATATGTATTTTAAGACACTAATGCCTGGTCACGAGTACTTTCAAGAAGCTGATTAAGCTGAAATTCAGCTTTATATGAACCAGTTGAAATTAACTCCTTTTCAAGACGGAGAAATATAAATTTTCATATTTCGAGAATAGTTTATTCAATATAAATTAAGATGCTGTATTGTTTCGCAAATCGTTAAGAAATAGTTTATAGATTGGATGAAAATAAACGTGAACATACAAGCCAATCGTTTGACCAGTAAACAATAACTAAGGAAATCACAATCGTATTTACTCATCACGATTTCAAACTTTTATAAAACACAATAATTTTCCAGATAAACGTTGGAATCAGAAATGCAAATCAAACAAAATAAGAGAATTTGATAGTTAACCAAATCAAAATGCTTTCATAAATAAATGACGATTTTAATGGAAACTCAAGGAGTTATAAAAATATATATTTTTTATTTTCAAATTGAAATTTTCACAGAAAACAGTTTGATTTTACGAAAACGAAGCGTGAGCCAAAATGCAAAGAGATCGTTGCCATTTTGCTGTTTATATAAAGTTTCTTCTTTGGTACAAATTTTTTACGTAGTCCACGTTTACAAAACTTGTGAATTAAAGACTCGTTCAAAGATAGGATCACTTACTACCCTTTGGACCAGGCACTTGGTTTTAAAATATATCATAGTTTATTTACTTCTCATTGTAAGTGGAAAGAAGACCGTTTGTGCAGTTATTCGGTGTAACACAGGAATACATAAAAGAAAACTGATCAACAAAACTATGATATTTTGATCGTCAAATTCAGTTTACAATTACAATAAAACAGGAATTGAACGTTTAAAAGGACTAAATCTCCGAGGAAAATTAACCCCAGGAATTCATCAAAAATAGCTTGGGGCCTAAATTTAATTCTGGCCAAATAGAACTCGAAGAGTCTGCTCCAATAATTACATTTCTCAAATCACTTGTCGAATCTCGGAACATAATTATTAAAATGTCCTAGCCTATAGGGCTAAAACCAAATTTAAAGAGTACGCTCCAACTTCATAACTTGATGTTATATTTTTCAAAATTTCTTTGCCACCTAAATTTGAGAAAATTTGAGCTTAATTTTGAAATTATTTGGTTATTGCGAACTAAATGAGAGTTTGTTCCAAAAATTGCCGACTATCTTGAACTTTACATGTTCCGAGAAGTTAGTGTAGGAAATTTGCAGCCTAATTGTGAAATGTCTCGCCTTCAAAGAATGTATATCCTTCAACAATTAAAATTTTTTTTTCATCACAATCAAATCAAAATAGGAATGTTTTCAAAGTCCTTAATAAATATTTTCGGTGCTTTTCAACCTGTCCTGTGTTACATTCGAAAACTGGCAAAAATCTATCTTTTGAAAAAAATCTATCTTTTGCAGCGAAAAAGAAGCTCCTGGCAAGCTATACGCTTAAAAATGATAATTGGATTTGTAAACAAGCTGTGAATTAAGAAATCTATCACAATTTTGGAGATAACGAAAATATTTCTTATCAGACGCTCTATAGCTTGCCATGATGCTTTTTCGCTTGGAACTGCTACACATCATCTCGTGCAAAGAATTGAAGTCTAAACAAAAATGGCTTTGAGGTAGACAGGGTCTTATCAGAGCTTCTTTGAAAGAAACGAAAGAGGAATTGTTTTTAAGAGAGATTGGTGATTAATCTCAAATTTTTTTGCACGAGAAGCTGTTTCATTTAATTTTTTAATTGTCATTTTTATAGGTAGTTTTGTTAAAATTTTTGCCGAAAAAGTTGTCAGGGAAAGCTCTGTGCAAATTGGTCCAAATTTTCCCGCCAAAAGTCTTTCATTGGAGTATATACACGTATAATTTTTCTTGACACCTTTTATCAAAGAGAATTTAAAACAAATAAAAGACTTCGTTGAACAATGAAACTTTTGTGGTTTATTGAGTATTTAGACTGTAAGACAACACAAAAACTCATCACTTCATCTGCTAATAATAGACTTTAATAAAAGAAGAAAACAGGTAAATAAATATTCACTTTATTGGCAATGTAGTTTGTATGTAACTTAAATTTTTAAACAAAGTGGCGCATGCGTATTTTGATGGCCGTATTTTTCTAAGTCTTTTGGCGGGAAAACTCGCCACATTTGAACAGATGTTACTTACAGAACAAATGGGAAAAAATTAAAGCATGTGTACTTCAATCGCCCGCATTTTGATTTTTAAGTTTTTCGGCGGGAAAAGTTTTCATCTTAAACAGCCCATAACATCAATTAATTCGACAAAAAATCCTAGTAATAAGTTTCTGGTTCTCGACTTTTTATCGTTGGAATCTTAGCTCTGACTTGAAAGGTCTTCTCTGAATTAATCGTGTGTCTCACTTGAATCACGTGTTCTTGCTTGAAACCTCAGGGATACTCGCCAGTCAGTCTGCAAAAAAGAAATCAAACCATAAATTAGCAAACGATCAAACATTAAACCATGTTTTCTCAAACGATAATAGAACAATGTCGGTTTGTTGCAGAAACACGCACTTTGTTAGTGTTAGACGAGTAAAATTCAGTATTAAAATCTCTAAGTATGCGTGACTACACAAACTTGATGAGCGTGAACATAACCTGGATTTAACGATAAATTCAAAACGATTGTAGACGAATATATTAATGAAATCAAAGAATTTTGTTGTAGCAATGGCTCCAAGTTAGAGTTAAAGAATTCAAATTTTCGTTTACTTGTTTTCAGGAATCAAACCATTTCACTTTTAGCCGGCAGCAACACAAAACAGTCAATCTATGCTCGCCAGCCGTTGCTATGAGACCACGTTACAATCGAATAAATGGCAATTCTAAGGGCACGTGAGGTACTAAAGCAACAGTGGAATCAAAGACAATCTCAAAAATATGCATATCTATCGAATGAAACATAATCCTATAAGTGGGCTAGGTAATACCGTAACAATCTAATGAAAGACAATCTTAAAGTGTGCGAAAGATTAATTAAAAGCACGAAAGACTAACGTTACAAATGAATGAAAGGGTTTGCCAAACATGCGTAAACATCTATCGTAACAAACTAATGAAGGAGAATCCTTCAGTTCCACGAGATACCAACGAGTCAGTCCAATGAAAGAGGAAAAGAAAGCACGCGAGATGCAAAAAATAACAATCGAATGAAAGCGATTCCTAAAAGTGCGCGAGATGCTAACGTAACAATCTTATGAAAGAGAATCCTAAAAGTGCGCAAGATACTAACGTAACAATCCAATAAAAGAGAATCCGAAAAGTGCGCAAGATAGTAACTTGACAATTTAATGAAAGAAAAGAGTAAGGGTGCGCGAGATACTAACGTAGCAATCAAATGAGAGAGAATCCTAAAAGTGCGTGAGATACTAACGTAACAATCCAATGAAAGAAAATCCTAAAAGTGCGTGAGATACTAACGTAACAATTTAATGAAAGAGAATCCTAAAAGTGCGCGAGATACCAACGTAACAATCTAATGAAAGAGAATCCTAAAAGTGCGCGAGATACTACCGTGACAATTCAATAAAAGAGAATCCTAAAAGTGCACAAGATACAAATGAACAATTTAATAAAAGAAAAAAAGAAAAAGTAAGCGAGATACTAAATTAACAATCCAATGAAAGAGAATCCTAAAAGTGCACGTGAAACTAACGTAACAATCTAAAGAAAAAGATTCCTAAAAGTGCGCAAGATACTCACGTAACAATCTAAAAAAAAGAGTCTTAAAAGTGCACGAGATACTAACGTAACAATTCAATAAAAAAGGATCCTTAAAGTACGTGAGATACTAACGTAATTCTCTAATGAAAGAGAATCCTTAAAGTGCGCGAGATACTAACGCAACACTCTAATCAAAGAGAATCCTAAAAGTGCGCCAGATACTTACGTAAAAATCCGACCAAAGAGAATCCTAAAAGTGCGCGAGTAACTAATGTAACAATCCAATGAAAGAGAATCCTAAAAGTGCAAGTGATACTAACGTAACAATCTAAAGAAAAAGATTCCTAAAAGTGCGCAAGATACTAACGTAACAATCTAAAAAAAAGAATCTTAAAAGTGCACGAGATACTAACGTAACAATTCAATAAAAGAGGATCCTTAAAGTACGTCAGATACAAACGTAATACTCTAATGAAAGAGAATCCTAAAAGTGCACGACATACTAACGCAACATTCTAATCAAAGAGAATCCTAAAAGTGTGCGAGATACTTACGTAAAAATCCAATGAAAGAGAATCCTAAAAGTGCGCGAGATACTTACGTAACAATCCAATGAAAGAGAATCCTAAAAGTGCGCGAGATACTAACGTAACAATCCAATGAGAGAGAATCCTAAAAGTACGCGAGTAACTAATGTAACAATCCAATGAAAGAGAATCCTAAAAGTGCGCGAGATACTAACGTAATAATCCAATGAAAGAGAATCCTAAAAGTGCGCGAGATACTAACGTAACAATCCAATGAGAGAGAATCCTAAAAGTGCGCGAGTACCTAATGTAACAATCCAATGAAAGAGAATCCTAAAAGTGCGCGAGATACTAACGTAACAATCCAATGAAAGAGAATCCTAAAAGTGCACGCGATACTAACGTAACAATCTAAAGAAAAAGAATCCTAAAAGTGCGCGAGCTACTAACGCAACAATCTAATCAAAGAGAATCCTAAAAGTGTGCGAGATACTTACGTAACAATCCAATGAAGGAGAACCCTAAAAGTGCGCGAGATACTAACGTAACAATCCAATGAGAGAGAATCCTAAAAGTGCGCGAGTAACTAATGTAACAATCCAATGAAAGAGAATCCTAAAAGTGCGCGAGATACTAACGTAACAATCCAATGAGAGAGAATCTTACAAGTACGCGAGCAACTAATGTAACAATCCAATGAAAGAGAATCCTAAAAGTGCATGAGATACTAACGTAACAATCCAATGAGAGAGAATCCTAAAAGTGCGCGAGTAACTAATGTAACAATCCGGTGAAAGAGAATCCTAAAAGTGCGTGAGAAACTAACGTAACAATCCAATGAAAGAGGATCCTAAAAGTGCACGAGATACTAACGTAACAATCCAATGAAAGAGAATCCTAAAAGTGCACGAGATACTAACGTAACAATCCAATGAAAGAGAATCCTAAAAGTGCACGTGATACTAACGTAACAGTCTAAAGAAAAAGATTCCTAAAAGTGCGAAAGATACAGACGCAACAATCTAAAAAAAGAGAATCTTAAAAGTGCACAAGATACTAACGTAACAATCTAAAAAAAAAAGATTCCTAAAAGTGCGTGAGATACTAACGTAACAATCAAATGAAGGAGAATCCTAAAATTGCACGAGTAACTAATGTAACAATCTAAAGAAAAAGATTCCTAAAAGTGCGAAAGATACAGACGCAACAATCTAAAAAAAGAGAATCTTAAAAGTGCGCAAGATACTAACGTAACAATCTCAAAAAAAGAATCTTTAAAGTGCACGAGATACTAATGCAACAATCTAATCAAAGAGAATCCTAAAAGTGCGCGAGATACTTACGTAACAATCCGACGAAAGAGAATCCTAAAAGTGCACGTGATACTAACGTCACAATCTAAAGAAAAAGATTCTTAAAAGTGCGCAAGATACTGACGTAAAAATCTAAAAAAAGAGAATCCTAAAAGTGCGCGAGATACTTACGTAACAATCTGATGAAAGAGAATCCTAAAAGTGCAAGTGATACTAACGTAACAATTCAATAAAAGAGGATCCTTAAAGTACGTGAGATACTAACGTAATACTCTAATGAAAGAGAATCCTAAAGGTAGGCGAGATACTAACGCACCAATCTAATCAAAGAAAATCCTAAAAGTGTGCGAGATACTTACGTAACAATCCAATGAAAGAGAATCCTAAAAGTGCGCGAGATACTAACGTAACAATCCAATGAGAGAGAATCCTAAAAGTGCGCGAGTAACTAATGTAACAATCCAATGAAAGAGAATCCTAAAAGTGCGCGAGATACTAACGTAACACTCCAATGAGAGAGAATCCTAAAAAGTGCACGCGATACTAACGTAGCAATCTTAAGAAAAAGAATCCTAAAAGTGTGCGAGCTACTAACGCAACAATCTAATCAAAGAGAATCCTAAAAGTGCGCGAGATACTTACGTAACAATCCAATGAAAGAGAACCCTAAAAGTGTACGAGATACTAACGTAACAATCCAATGAGAGAGAATCCTAAAAGTGCGCGAGATACAAACGTAACAATCCAATCAAAAAGAATCCTAAATGTGCACGCGATACTAACGTAACAATCTAAAGAAAAAGAATCCTAAACGTGCGCAAGATACTAACATAACAATCTAAAAAAGGAGAATCTTAAAAATGCACGAGATACTGACGTAACAATTCAATGAAAGGGGATCCTAAAAGTGTGCGAGATACTAACGTAATACTCTAATGAAGGAAAATCCTAAAGGAGCGCAAATACTAACATAACAATCCAATGAGAGAGAATCCTAAAAGTGCACGTGATACTAACGTAACAGTCTAAAAAAAAAGATTCCTAAAAGTGCGCAAGGTACTGACGCAATAATCAAAAAAAAGATAATCTTAAAAGTGCACAAGATGCTAACGTAACAATCTAGAGAAAAAGATTCCTAAAAGTGCGCGAGATACTAACGTAACAATCCAATGAAAGAGAATCCTAAAAGTGCGCAAGTAACTAATGTAACAATCCAGTGAAAGAGAATCCTAAAAGTGCGCGAGATACTAACGTAAAATCCAATGAAAGAGAATCCTAAAAGTACACGAGATACTAACGTAACAATCCAATGAAATAGAAACCTAAAACTGCACGAGATACTAACGTAACAATCCGATGAAAGAGAATCCTAAAAGTGCCAGTGATACTAACGTAACAATCTAAAGAAAGAGAATCCTAAAAGTGCGCGAGTAACTAATGAAACAATCCAATGAAAGAGAATCCTAAAAGTGCGTGAGGAACTAACGTAACAATCCAATGAAAGGGAATCCTAAAAGTGCGCGAGTAACTAATGAAACAATCCAATGAAAGAGAATCCTAAAAGTGCGTGAGGAACTAACGTAACAATCCAATGAAAGGGAATCCTAAAAGTGTGCAAGTAACTAATGAAACAATCCGATGAAAGAGAATCCTAAAAGTGCAAGTGATACTAACGTAACAATCTAAAAAAAGAATCCTAAAAGTGCACGAGATACTAACGTAACAATTCAATGGAAGAGGATCCTAAAGTGCGTGAGATACTAACGTAATACTCTAATGAAAGAGAATCCTAAAAGTGCATTAGATACTAATGTAACAATTCAATGAGAGAGAATCCTAAAAGTGCGCGAGTAACTAATGTAACAATCCAATGAAAGAGAATCCTAAAAGTGCGCGAGATACTAACGTAACAATCCAATGAGAGAGAATCTTACAAGTACGCGAGCAACTAATGTAACAATCCAATGAAAGAGAATCCTAAAAGTGCATGAGATACTAACGTAACAATCCAATGAGAGAGAATCCTAAAAGTGCGCGAGTAACTAATGTAACAATCCGGTGAAAGAGAATCCTAAAAGTGCGTGAGAAACTAACGTAACAATCCAATGAAAGAGGATCCTAAAAGTGCACGAGATACTAACGTAACAATCCAATGAAAGAGAATCCCAAAGCTACGCGAGATACTCACGTAACAATCCAATGACAGAGAATCCTAAAAGTGAACGAGATATTAACGTAACAATCCAATGAAAGAGAATCTTAAAAGTGCACGAGATACTAACGTAACAATCAAATAAAAGAGAGTCATAAAAGTGCGCAAGTAACTAATGCAACAATCCAATCAAAGAGAATCCTAAAACTACGTGGGATACCAACGTAACATTCTTGTGAAAGAGAATCCTAAAAGTGCGCAAGAAACTAATGTAACAACCCAATGAAGGAGAATCCTGAAGGTGCGCGAGTAACTAATGTAACAACCCAATCAAAGAGAATCCTAAAAGTACGTGAGATACTAACACAACAATCTTATGAAGGAGAATCTTAAAAGTACGCGAGATACTAACGTAACAATCTTATGAAAGAGAATCTTAAAAGTACGCGAGATACTAACGTAACAATCTTATGAAAGAGAATCCTAAAAGCACGCGAGATACTAACTTAACAGTCTTATGAAAGAGAATCCTAAAAGTACGCGAGATACTAACGTAACAATCTTATGAAAGAGAATCTTAAAAGTACGCGAGATACTAACGTAACAATCTTATGAAAGAGAATCTTTAAAGTACGCGAGATACTAACGTAACAATCTTATGAAAGAGAATCCTAAAAGTACGCGAGATACTAACTTAACAATCTTATTAAAGAGAATCCTAAAAGTACGCGAGATACTAACGTAACAATCTTATGAAAGAGAATCTTAAAAGTACGCGAGATACTAACTTAACAATCTTATGAAAGAGAATCTTAAAAGTACAGGAGATACTAACTTAAAAATCTTATGAAAGACAATCTTAAAAGTACGCGAGATACTAACTGAACAATCTTATGAAAGAGAATCTTAAAAGTACGCGAGATACTAACGTAACAATCTTATGAAAGAGAATCCTAAAAGTGCGCGAGATACTAACGTAACAATCTTATGAAAGAGAATCTTAAAAGTACGCGAGATACTACCGTAACAATCTTATGAAAGAGAATCTTAAAAGTACAAGAGATACTAACTTAATAATCTTATGAAAGAGAATCCTAAAAGTACGCGAGATACTAACGAAACAATCTTATGAAAGAGAATCTTAAAAGTACGCGAGATACTAACGTAACAATCTTATGAAAGAGAATCCTAAACGTACGCGAGATACTAACGTAACAATCTTTTGAAAGAGAATCCTAAAAGTGCGCGAGATACTAACGTAACAATCTTATGAAAGAGAATCTTAAAAGTACCCTTGATACTAACGTAACAATCTTATGAAAGAGAATCCTAAAAGTGCGCGAGATACTAACGTAACAATCTTATGAAAGAAAATCTTAAAAGTACGCGAGATACTAACGTAACAATCTTATGAAAGAGAATCCTAAAAGTACGCGAGAAACTAACGTAACAATCAGCTGAAACAGAATTCTAAGAGTGTGCAGGATACTAACGTAACAATCCAATTAAAGAGAATCCTAAAAGTGTGCAGGATACTAACGTAACAACCCAATAGAAGAAAATCCCAAAGGTGCGCGAGATACAAACGTGACAATCTGATAAAAGAGAATCCTATAAGTGCCCGAGATACTAACGTAACAATTCAGTGATAGACAATCCTTAAAGTGTGCGAGATACCAACGTAACAACCTTATGAAAGAAAATCCTAAAAGTACGCGAGATACTAACTTAACAATCTTATTAAAGAGAGTCCTAAAAGTACGCGAGATACTAACTTAACAATCTTATGAAAGAGAATCCTAAAAGTACGCGAGATACTAACTTAACAATCTTATGAAAGAGAATCCTAAAAGTGCCCGAGATACTAACGTAACAATCCAGTGATAGACAATCCTTAAAGTGTGCGAGATACCAACGTAACAACCTTATGAAAGAAAATCCTAAAAGTACGCGAGATACTAACTTAACAATCTTATTAAAGAGAATCCTAAAAGTACGCGAGATACTAACGTAACAATCTTATGAAAGAGAATCTTAAAAGTACGCGAGATACTAACGTAACAATCTTATGAAAGAGAATCTAAAAAGTACGAGAAATACTAACGTAACAATCTTATGAAAGAGAATCTTAAAAGTACGCGAGATACTAACGTAACAATGAAATAAAAGAGAATCCTAAAAGTACGCGAGATATTAACGTAACAATCTAATGAAAGAGAATCTAAAAAGTACGAGAAATACTAACGTAGCAATCTTATGAAAGAGAATCTTAAAAGTACGCGAGATACTAACGTAACAATCTTATAAAAGAGGATCTTAAAAGTACGCAAGATACTAACGTAACAATCTTATAAAAGAGGATCTTAAAAGTACGCGAGATACTAACGTAACAATCTTATGAAAGAGAATCCTAAAAGTACGCAAGATACTAACGTAACAATCTTATGAAAGAGAATCTTAAAAGTACGCGTGATACTAACTGAACAATCTTATGAAAGAGAATCTTAAAAGTACGCGAGATACTAACGTAACAATCTTATGAAAGAGAATCCTAAAAGTGCGCGAGATACTAACGTAACAATCTTATGAAAGAGAATCTTAAAAGTACGCGAGATACTACCGTAACAATCTTATGAAAGAGAATCTTAAAAGTACAAGAGATACTAACTTAATAATCTTATGAAAGAGAATCCTAAAAGTACGCAAGATACTAACGAAACAATCTTATGAAAGAGAATCTTAAAAGTACGCGAGATACTAACGTAACAATCTTATGAAAGAGAATCCTAAAAGTACGCGAGATACTAACGTAACAATCTTATGAAAGAGAATCTTAAAAGTACCCTTGATACTAACGTAACAATCTTATGAAAGAGAATCCTAAAAGTGCGCGAGATACTAACGTAACAATCTTATGAAAGAGAATCTTAAAAGTACGCGAGATACTAACGTAACAATCTTATGAAAGAGAATCCTAAAAGTACGCGAGAAACTAACGTAACAATCAGCTGAAACAGAATTCTAAGAGTGTGCAGGATACTAACGTAACAATCCAATTAAAGAGAATCCTAAAAGTGTGCAGGATACTAACGTAACAACCCAATAGAAGAAAATCCCAAAGGTGCGCGAGATACAAACGTGACAAACTGATAAAAGAGAATCCTAAAAGTGCCCGAGATACTAACGTAACAATCCAGTGATAGACAATCCTTAAAGTGTGCGAGATACCAACATAACAACCTTATGAAAGAAAATCCCAAAAGTACGCGAGATACTAACGTAACAATCTTATGAAAGAGAATCTTAAAAGTACGCGAGATACTAACGTAACAATCTTATGAAAGAGAATCCTAAAAGTACGCGAGATACTAACTTAACAATCTTATGAAAGAGAATCCTAAAAGTGCCCGAGATACTAACGTAACAATCCAGTGATAGACAATCCTTAAAGTGTGCGAGATACCAACGTAACAACCTTATGAAAGAAAATCCCAAAAGTACGCGAGATACTAACGTAACAATCTTATGAAAGAGAATCTTAAAAGTACGCGAGATACTAACGTAACAATCTTATGAAAGAGAATCCTAAAAGTACGCGAGATACTAACTTAACAATCTTATGAAAGAGAATCCTAAAAGTACGCCAGATACTAACGTAACAATCTTATGAAAGAGAATCTTAAAAGTACGCGAGATACTAACGTAACAATCTTATGAAAGAGAATCCTAAAAGTACGCGAGATACTAACTTAACAATCTTATTAAAGAGAATCCTAAAAGTACGCGAGATACTAACGTAACAATCTTATGAAAGAGAATCTTAAAAGTACGCGAGATACTAACGTAACAATCTTATGAAAGAGAATCTTAAAAATACAGGAGATACTAACTTAATAATCTTATGAAAGAGAATCTTAAAAGTACGCAAGATACTAACGAAACAATCTTACGAAAGAGAATCCTAAAAGTACGCGAGATACTAACTGAACAATCTTATTAAAGAGAATCTTAAAAGTACGCGAGATACTAACGTAATAATCTTATGAAAGAGAATCCTAAAAGTGCGCGAGATACTAACGTAACAATCTTATGAAAGAGAATCTTAAAAGTACGCGAGATACTACCGTAACAATCTTATGAAAGAGAATCTTAAAAGTACAAGAGATACTAACTTAATAATCTTATGAAAGAGAATTCTAAAAGTACGCGAGATACTAACGAAACAATCTTATGAAAGAGAATCTTAAAAGTACGCGAGATACTAACGTAACAATCTTATGAAAGAGAATCCTAAAAGTACGCGATATACTAACGTAACAATCTTTTGAAAGAGAATCCTAAAAGTGCGCGAGATACTAACGTAACAATCTTATGGAAGAGAATCTTAAAAGTACCCTTGATACTAACGTAACAATCGTATGAAAGAGAATCCTAAAAGTGCGCGAGATACTAACGTAACAATCTTATGAAAGAGAATCTTAAAGGTACGGGAGATACTAACGTAACAATCTTATGAAAGAGAATCCTAAAAGTACGCGAGAAACTAACGTAACAATCAGCTGAAACAGAATTCTAAGAGTGCGCAGGATACTAACGTAACAATCCAATTAAAGAGAATCCTAAAAGTGTGCAGGATACTAACGTAACAACCCAATAGAAGAAAATCCCAAAGGTGCGCGAGATACAAACGTGACAATCTGATAAAAGAGAATCCTAAAAGTGCCCGAGATACTAACGTAACAATCCAGTGATAGACAATCCTTAAAGTGTGCGAATACCAACGTAACAACCTTATGAAAGAGAATCCTAAAAGTACGTGATATACTTACATAACAATCTTATGAAAGTGGATCTTAAAAGTACGCGAGATACTAACGCAACAATCTTATGAAAGAGAATCTTAAAAGTACGCGAGATACTAACGTAACAATCTTATGAAAGAGAATCCTAAAAGTACGCGAGATACTAACGTAACAATCTTATGAAAGAGAATCTTAAAAGTACGCGAGATACTAACTTAACAATCTAATGAAAGAGAATCTTAAAAGTGCCCGAGATACTAATGTAACAATCTTATGAAGAGAATCTTAAAAGTACACGAGATACTAACGTAACAATCTTATGAAAGAGAATCTTAAAAGTACGCGAGATACTAACTTAACAATCTTATTAAAGAGAATCCTAAAAGTACGCGAGATACTAACGTAACAATCTTATGAAAGAGAATCTTAAAAGTACGCGAGATACTAACGTAACAATCTTATGAAAGAGAATCTTAAAAATACAGGAGATACTAACTTAATAATCTTATGAAAGAGAATCTTAAAAGTACGCAAGATACTAACGAAACAATCTTACGAAAGAGAATCCTAAAAGTACGCGAGATACTAACTGATCAATCTTATTAAAGAGAATCTTAAAAGTACGCGAGATACTAACGTAATAATCTTATGAAAGAGAATCCTAAAAGTGCGCGAGATACTAACGTAACAATCTTATGAAAGAGAATCTTAAAAGTACGCGAGATACTACCGTAACAATCTTATGAAAGAGAATCTTAAAAGTACAAGAGATACTAACTTAATAATCTTATGAAAGAGAATTCTAAAAGTACGCGAGATACTAACGAAACAATCTTATGAAAGAGAATCTTAAAAGTACGCGAGATACTAACGTAACAATCTTATGAAAGAGAATCCTAAAAGTACGCGATATACTAACGTAACAATCTTTTGAAAGAGAATCCTAAAAGTGCGCGAGATACTAACGTAACAATCTTATGGAAGAGAATCTTAAAAGTACCCTTGATACTAACGTAACAATCGTATGAAAGAGAATCCTAAAAGTACGCGAGATACTAACGTAACAATCTTATGAAAGAGAATCCTAAAAGTACGCGAGAAACTAACGTAACAATCAGCTGAAACAGAATTCTAAGAGTGTGCAGGATACTAACGTAACAATCCAATTAAAGAGAATCCTAAAAGTGTGCAGGATACTAACGTAACAACCCAATAGAAGAAAATCCCAAAGGTGCGCGAGATACAAACGTGACAATCTGATAAAAGAGAATCCTAAAAGTGCCCGAGATACTAACGTAACAATCCAGTGATAGACAATCCTTAAAGTGTGCGAGATACCAACGTAACAACCTTATGAAAGAAAATCCCAAAAGTACGCGAGATACTAACGTAACAATCTTATGAAAGAGAATCTTAAAAGTACGCGAGATACTAACGTAACAATCTTATGAAAGAGAATCCTAAAAGTACGCGAGATACTAACTTAACAATCTTATGAAAGAGAATCCTAAAAGTGCCCGAGATACTAACGTAACAATCCAGTGATAGACAATCCTTAAAGTGTGCGAGATACCAACGTAACAACCTTATGAAAGAAAATCCCAAAAGTACGCGAGATACTAACGTAACAATCTTATGAAAGAGAATCTTAAAAGTACGCGAGATACTAACGTAACAATCTTATGAAAGAGAATCCTAAAAGTACGCGAGATACTAACTTAACAATCTTATGAAAGAGAATCCTAAAAGTACGCCAGATACTAACGTAACAATCTTATGAAAGAGAATCTTAAAAGTACGCGAGATACTAACGTAACAATCTTATGAAAGAGAATCCTAAAAGTACGCGAGATACTAACTTAACAATCTTATTAAAGAGAATCCTAAAAGTACGCGAGATACTAACGTAACAATCTTATGAAAGAGAATCTTAAAAGTACGCGAGATACTAACGTAACAATCTTATGAAAGAGAATCTTAAAAATACAGGAGATACTAACGTAACAATCTTATGAAAGAGAATCTTAAAAGTACGCAAGATACTAACGAAACAATCTTACGAAAGAGAATCCTAAAAGTACGCGAGATACTAACTGAACAATCTTATTAAAGAGAATCTTAAAAGTACGCGAGATACTAACGTAATAATCTTATGAAAGAGAATCCTAAAAGTGCGCGAGATACTAACGTAACAATCTTATGAAAGAGAATCTTAAAAGTACGCGAGATACTACCGTAACAATCTTATGAAAGAGAATCTTAAAAGTACAAGAGATACTAACTTAATAATCTTATGAAAGAGAATTCTAAAAGTACGCGAGATACTAACGAAACAATCTTATGAAAGAGAATCTTAAAAGTACGCGAGATACTAACGTAACAATCTTATGAAAGAGAATCCTAAAAGTACGCGATATACTAACGTAACAATCTTTTGAAAGAGAATCCTAAAAGTGCGCGAGATACTAACGTAACAATCTTATGGAAGAGAATCTTAAAAGTACCCTTGATACTAACGTAACAATCGTATGAAAGAGAATCCTAAAAGTGCGCGAGATACTAACGTAACAATCTTATGAAAGAGAATCTTAAAGGTACGGGAGATACTAACGTAACAATCTTATGAAAGAGAATCCTAAAAGTACGCGAGAAACTAACGTAACAATCAGCTGAAACAGAATTCTAAGAGTGCGCAGGATACTAACGTAACAATCCAATTAAAGAGAATCCTAAAAGTGTGCAGGATACTAACGTAACAACCCAATAGAAGAAAATCCCAAAGGTGCGCGAGATACAAACGTGACAATCTGATAAAAGAGAATCCTAAAAGTGCCCGAGATACTAACGTAACAATCCAGTGATAGACAATCCTTAAAGTGTGCGAGATACCAACGTAACAACCTTATGAAAGAGAATCCTAAAAGTACGTGATATACTTACATAACAATCTTATGAAAGTGGATCTTAAAAGTACGCGAGATACTAACGCAACAATCTTATGAAAGAGAATCTTAAAAGTACGCGAGATACTAACGTAACAATCTTATGAAAGAGAATCCTAAAAGTACGCGAGATACTAACGTAACAATCTTATGAAAGAGAATCTTAAAAGTACGCGAGATACTAACTTAACAATCTAATGAAAGAGAATCTTAAAAGTGCCCGAGATACTAATGTAACAATCTTATGAAAGAGAATCTTAAAAGTACACGAGATACTAACGTAACAATCTTATGAAAGAGAATCCTAAAAGTACGCGAGATACTAACTTAACAATCTTATTAAAGAGAATCCTAAAAGTAAGCGAGATACTAACGTAACAATCTTATGAAAGAGAATCTTAAAAGTACGCGAGATACTAACGTAACAATCTTATGAAAGAGAATCTTAAAAATACAGGAGATACTAACTTAATAATCTTATGAAAGAGAATCTTAAAAGTACGCAAGATACTAACGAAACAATCTTACGAAAGAGAATCCTAAAAGTACGCGAGATACTAACTGAACAATCTTATTAAAGAGAATCTTAAAAGTACGCGAGATACTAACGTAATAATCTTATGAAAGAGAATCCTAAAAGTGCGCGAGATACTAACGTAACAATCTTATGGAAGAGAATCTTAAAAGTACGCGAGATACTACCGTAACAATCTTATGAAAGAGAATCTTAAAAGTACAAGAGATACTAACTTAATAATCTTATGAAAGAGAATTCTAAAAGTACGCGAGATACTAACGAAACAATCTTATGAAAGAGAATCTTAAAAGTACGCGAGATACTAACGTAACAATCTTATGAAAGAGAATCCTAAAAGTACGCGATATACTAACGTAACAATCTTTTGAAAGAGAATCCTAAAAGTGCGCGAGATACTAACGTAACAATCTTATGGAAGAGAATCTTAAAAGTACCCTTGATACTAACGTAACAATCGTATGAAAGAGAATCCTAAAAGTGCGCGAGATACTAACGTAACAATCTTATGAAAGAGAATCTTAAAGGTACGCGAGATACTAACGTAACAATCTTATGAAAGAGAATCCTAAAAGTACGCGAGAAACTAACGTAACAATCAGCTGAAACAGAATTCTAAGAGTGCGCAGGATACTAACGTAACAATCCAATTAAAGAGAATCTTTAAAGTGTGCAGGATACTAACGTAACAACCCAATAGAAGAAAATCCCAAAGGTGCGCGAGATACAAACGTGACAATCTGATAAAAGAGAATCCTAAAAGTGCCCGAGATACTAACGTAACAATCCAGTGATAGACAATCCTTAAAGTGTGCGAGATACCAACGTAACAACCTTATGAAAGAGAATCCTAAAAGTACGTGATATACTTACATAACAATCTTATGAAAGTGGATCTTAAAAGTACGCGAGATACTAACGCAACAATCTTATGAAAGAGAATCTTAAAAGTACGCGAGATACTAACGTAACAATCTTATGAAAGAGAATCCTAAAAGTACGCGAGATACTAACGTAACAATCTTATGAAAGAGAATCTTAAAAGTACGCGAGATACTAACTTAACAATCTAATGAAAGAGAATCTTAAAAGTGCGCGAGATACTAATGTAACAATCTTATGAAAGAGAATCTTAAAAGTATGCGAGATACTAACGAAAGAAGAGTAAGAAGAGCAAGCAAGCAAGAATGACTAACCGAAGAAAATTAAAACCTAGACGCAAATGGACGGAACAATTGAATGCCGATCTTCTAAGCTGCAAACGAGAGGCCGTGGCTATGACACTATTGGAACAACCACCGCTGGATGGTAATGGGAGGAAAAAAGGATATATCGGAATTATGAGTGAGCTCTGGGATGCGAAAGGATATGGAGATCTCGGACTCTCAAGCCAGAATTTACGAGATCAAGCAGCTAGACTTGAGAAAACGCTAGAGGAGAGCTCAGGAAACCTATCGTGGGAGGCACAGACGGATGCAAATTCAAGAGTTCTCGCTCAAAGAATCGGGTCTACGGATGCACAAATCGGAGCAAACTCGACAGGCTTTACTTCTTTTCCCATAAATACAGATTTCTCTATTCTTGAAGAAACAGGGAGTGAATCACAATATGCTAATCTGTTAGCCTCATCAAACCAAGATTTACATATAGCTAGTACTCCTCAAATCCCAGGAGACGTAGAGCAGAAAGAGCAAGGTGAAAACCATTTAAACAGCCCGGGATGCCTTCCAGAGTTATTTGTTGGCAACCGTCTGTCTCGGAAGACAACGGAAATCTGCACCTAAGAAGTAAAATCACGTCAAGCTGCACCGCCGGCTGTGGCTGTGAAGCCCAATACGGGAGCCGCAGACCCGCTGGCATTTTGCGCAGGTAAAGTCATTTGTGGGGGTTGGTGGAATGGGGGCAGACTGGAGCCTCTGTCGCCTGCGAGTCCTCTTCACCTCCCACTGGCTCTCCCTCTTCAACTCGGCTTGTTTGACGCCGGCCTTGACAGTCGATCGCCAGAGTGTACGGTCGGCTGTTGCTGACTCAAGGTTTCCAGGGCTGATGTTGCAGGTCTTCAAGTCACGCTTGCATACATCCTTGTAGCGCAGAGTTGGTCGTCCTGTTGGCCGCGTCCCTGTGGCGAGCTCACCGTACATGATGTCCTTTGGGATGCGTCCATCATCCATTCTGCATACATGGCCGAGCCAGCGCAGTCGCCTCTGGTTCAGCATGGCATACATGCTGGGTAGACCTGCCCGTGATAGGACCTCTACATTTGTGATGCAGTCTTGCCAGGTGATGCCAAGGAGTCGTCTAAGGCAGCGCATGTGAAAGGCATTCAACCTGCGTTCTTGGCGGGAGTAGAGGGTCCATGTCTCACTACCGTAGAGAAGGGTGCTCAGTACGCAGGCTTGGTACACCTTCATCTTTGTGTTGATGGTCAACAGGGAATTGTCCCAAACTCTCTTTTCGAGGCGAGCCATTGCCGTTGCTGCTTTTCCTATCCGAACATTGAGCTCAGAGTCCAGGGATAGGTTTCTGGAGATACAGGAGCCAAGGTAGGTGAAGTTGTCGACTACCTCTAAGGCGTGCTCGCCAATGGTGATGTGTGGGGTGACGCTGACACCTTGGCCCATGATGTTAGTCTTTTTCAGGCTGATGGTTAGGCCAAAGTCATTACAGGCTTCCGCAAAGCATGTGATGAGCCGCTGCAGTGCCTCCTCGGTGTGGGCGGTGAGGGCAGCATCATCCGCAAACAACATTTCCCTGATGAGAACTCTACGCACCTTGGTCTTAGCACGGAGGCGGGCCAAGTTGAAGAGGTTCCCGTCGCTCCTGGCGTGGAGGAAGATGCCATCTTCAGACTTGCGGAAGGCATAGCACAAGAGAAGGGAGAAGAACACACCGAAAAGTGTCGGGGCCAGGACACACCCTTGCTTCACGCCGTTCTTGATTGGAAAGGGGTCTGAGGATGATCCGTCAAACTGGACTGTACCGTTCATGTCATCATGGAAGGATGTGATCATCTTCAGGAGCTTTGGCGGACACCCAATTCTTTCCAAAAGGGCAAAGAGACCGTTTCTGCTCACCAGGTCGAAGGCCTTGGTCAGGTCGATGAAGGCAAGGTAAAGTGGGCATCTCTGTTCGCGGCACTTCTCTTGAAGCTGTCTGAGGGAGAATACCATGTCGATTGTCGATCTCTCTGCACGGAACCCGCATTGCGACTCTGGGTAAACGCGGTCAGCCAGCAACTGCAGTTTGCTAAGCACGACGCAAGCAAAGGCCTTTCCTACGATGCTGAGAAGGGATATCCCACGATAATTGTTGCAATCGCTGCGCTCGCCCTTGTTCTTGTAGAGCGTGACAATCTTAGCGTCCCGCATGTCCTGGGGTATCGTGCCCTCCTCCCAGCATTGGAGCAGGAGATCGTGCAGGTGGCCGAGAAGAGAACTCTCACTTGCTAGCTTGACAATCTCGGGGGGAAGGCCGTCACTGCCTGGTGCTTTGCCGCTGGGGCAAGGGACTTGATGGCTTTCCTCAGCTCGTCGACTGTGGGTGGTGTGTCAAGCTCTTCCATGGTGGGTAGGGTGGTGTTCTCGATGGCGGTGTTGGTGACAGTGGTCTCCCTAGAGTACAGCTCCTGGTAATGCTCCGCCCATCTCTCCATCTGTTTACCGCGGTCTGTGATGATCTCGCCTGTGGTGGACTTGAGGGGAGCAATCTTGATGGCGCTAGTGCCAAAGGCTTTCTTCATGCACTCATACATGACGCGGATGTTGCCACAGTCCGAGGCGATTTGGATGCTGTGACACAGGTCGAGCCAGTAGTCATTTGCACACTTGCGAGCAATCCTCTTGACGTTGTTGCGAGCAGCTCTGTAGGCAGCCAGTGTTTCCTTGGAGGGCTGTTTCTTGTGCTCGAGGAGTGCGGTGCTCTTGGCAGTGATGGCGGGCTCCATCTCCTTGATCCCCGCCTCAAACCAGTCATCACTTTTTCTCTCCCGCATTCCGAAGGCGTCTGAGGCCGCCTCATACATGGTGTCTCGGATGTAGTTCCATCGCGCTGTGGCACTGTCAGTTGGGCAGTCCTCTAAGGCTTTCTCCATGGTCTCGGCAAAGCGCTCACGCGGTCCTGGGAGTGAAACTCTGGCTGTGCCAATACGGGGGCGTCCTTGCTGTTTGGAGCGATGAATGCGCTTGGGCTGGAGACGCACTTTGCTGCAGACCAGGGAGTGGTCCGTGTCGCAGTCGGCACTGTGGTAAGTGCGAGTGATGAGCACGTGGTTGAGCAGGGACCTCCTGGTGATAACGAAGTCCAACTGGTGCCAGTGCTTGGATCTGGGGTGTCTCCAGGACACTCTGTGCTGCGGTTTAGTGGAGAAGAAGGTGTTGGTGATGCACAGACCATGGAAAGTGCAGAGTTCAAGTAGCCGCTGTCCGTTCTCGTTAAGCTTGCCCACTCCGAAGTGTCCTATGCATCGCGGCCATGAGTTGTGGTCTGAGCCTACCCGGGCGTTGAAGTCTCCAAGTAGGAACAGGTCTTCTTTCTGTGGGATCTCTCTGATCTTGGCTTCAAGCTCCTCGTAGAATGCATCCTTAGCCTCGGCTGTAGCGCAGAGTGTGGGGGCGTAGATGCTGAAGATGTTTGCTGGTCCAGAGGGGGTCGAGAGGCGGAGAGAGAGGATACTTGCGGTCCCCTGAGAGGGAGGCTCCATTGAAGACAGGAGGGTGTTGTACACTGCGAATCCGACCCCGTAGAGGCGGCGCTCTTCTGGCTCGAGTCCCTGCCAGAAGAAGGTGTAGTCCTTCTCCTTGA